>NC_090931.1:723977557-724277696 GCF_040938575.1 Ambystoma mexicanum
TCTGAACCTCCGAATCTACAAAAATCCTGGAAAAAAACTAATAATCGTCCTGGACCTAGCCGACACACTCCTCCAGTCTCCACCAACTACCTGCCAACCCAACAAACAACTAACCCCTGACGCCTTTGACTCATGGCCCAACGCATCGCTGATGCGGCTTACACCCCCTTGCAAACCATCAGCACGCCATGGAAAACTCCCCAGATGGTTCACTCCTGAGTTGAAGATCACTAAACAACTATATAATTATCTAGAACGCAAAAGACAAAATCCAGGAGAATAGGGTCACCTTGGCCCGACACCTATATCAGTACAAGGCCGAAATCCGGAAAGCAAAAAAAAACCACTACAACTCCCGAATTCTAAACTGCAAAAATCCAAGCAAAGAACTCAACAAAATCCTCTCCGAATTTACCAATCCGGCTTGCAACACGACCGTCCCGACTCCCTCACAATCACTGTGTGACTCACTCTACCTCCACTTTTTCACCACGGCTCTCGAAAGAAAAAATACTCTAGCCACCAAACTGGCCCTCTTACATCCTCCAAGCAATCCCCCCCATACCAGCCACCCCACCAGCAACCACTACGCAACCAACGTTTGAATCCTTTAGTCCAATATCACCAGAGTAATTTCTCAAACTTCTATCTGCCCGCAAACCATCTGGCTCACCACTGGAACCTTGCCCAGCCACAACCCTCAAAGAAATGTTCGCCTCCACCTGCGCAGGTGAACACGCAAGATCCATCATAAATGCCTCGCTTTCCTCTGGTATCTTTCCCGATGCATTCAAAACGGTTCATATCAAACCTCTAATTAAAAAGCCTTCGCTCGACCCTCTCGAGCCCAAAAACTACCGCCCCATCTCAAACACCAGATTCCTTGCCAAACTCATAGACCGAAACGCCTACTCCCAGCTAAATGCTTTTGTCGAAGCCAACAATCTTCTAGACCCCGCTCAATCAGGTTTCAGAGCCCGTCACGGAACTGAAACCACCCTAACCTCAATTTGGGATGACCTTAAAATGACTGCAGACTCCGCGGGATGCACGGCACTAATCCTTCTTGATCTATCCGCCGCCTTTGACACAATCAATCACTCAATCCTCCTAGACCACCTCCACTCCCTAGGTATTCGTGGAACCACTCTTAAATGGATAGCTTTATTCCTCAAAGATCGGTACCAAATAATGATACTCTCCACCTATACCTATACCTCCCACAAGGAGAATGCCTATCCACCCTGCTGTTCATTCTCTACTTGATCACTCTCCCACCAATAATTTGTTCGCAAAACATCCTGTGATACAACTACGCCGACGACACTCAACTAATTCTAAAACTCCTGAACTCAAAACCCATCTGCCGACCTGACCTGGCCTCCTGCCTCCTTGACATAGAACTCTGGATGACCCAAAGCCACCTCCTGTTAAACCCCTCCAAAACGGAAATCATGGTATGTGGCAACCCCAAACTTCTTCCACACCCACTACCCTGCCCATCCGCCATGGGCAACTCACCGACCCCCTCCAACTCAGTGAAAAATCTTGGATGCACCCTTGACTCTGACCTAACTCTCTCGCCCCAAGTCAACAACGTGTCAAAGTCCCGCCACTACCAACTTAAAACCCTTAGGCGCATCTTTCCATATCTCTCCTTTCCCAACAGACTCTCTGCGGTCCAATCAATTGTTATATCAAGACTGGACTACGCAAACCCCCTATACCTCGGTGTCCACGCGTACCAACTGAATAAACTCTAATGGACACAAAACGGATCAGCCAAATTGCTACTTGCGCTCGGCCCAAGAGATCACATCTCCCCAGCCCTTAAAACGCTGCACTGGCTTCCAGTAGCCCGAAGAGTGACTTTCAAAACCTTGTGCATCTCCCATCGAGCACTGCATAAAACCGGACCTCAATATCTTCAAGACAAGCTAAAACCCTACCACCCTCCATGCACCCTAAGATCAAGCTCAGCCGGTCTCCTAGTCATACCGAAGACAAACTCAACCAGGTTAGGCAGATCATCATTCTCAGCCTTGGCCCCAACACTATGGAACTCACTCCCACCGCACATCCGCCTAACTGAAGATTTAATGTCCTTTCGCAAACTGCTGAAAACCTGGCTCTTCCCCTAAAACCAACCCGTACCAAACTAACCCAAACAGACCAACAGCAACTCAGGGACACTAATCCATCAAACCACCTGATGCGAGGAACTAACAGCCAATAACCCTAATATAACCTAGAAGGGCAAAACAGAATTAAACAAAAAAGTATATCAAAGCAGTGAAAAAGTTAATAAGAGTAAATCATACTGAAACAGTAAAGTGATTTAAACTCCTGGAATGACCAGAATGCATACGGAGTGAACGGAACTAATGGTGTGGATGAATTCGTTAGAATGGATGAATCCGGTAGAACAAAAAGGAACGCGCTGAGTGGAAGAATGATTGAGTGGAAGGACAGTGTAAAACAGTTGAATATCCGGAAAAGATGAGCGCACAGCGGATAAGTATGTAGAACTGATGAGTATGTGGAACGGATGAGTATGTAGAGCACATGAATATGGATAACGGATGAATATGGAAACACAGAGAGTGTGTAGATCGCTGGAACAGATGAATGTAAAGACCTAGCAAATGCGGAGAGTATCTAGATCACTGGAGCAGATGAATGTACATACCGGGCGAATATACAGAGCGGATGAGTGTATAGAACAAATAAGTGTGTAGAACGGATGAGTCTATAGAGCTGATGAATGTATATGACTGATAAATATATAGAGCAGACAAGGGGTTAGAGCAGCCGAGTGGATAGAGCTGACGAGTGGATAGAGCGGACGATTGGATAAAACGGATGAGTAGATAGAACGGATGAATGTATAGAGTGAATGAGCGTATCGAGCGGATGAGTGTATAGAGCGAACAAATGTATAGATCTGACCAGTAGATAGAGTAGACGAGTGGATAGAACGGATGAGTAGATAGAGTGGATGAGTGGACGAGTGGATTGAACGGATGAGTAGATAGAGCGGATGAGTGGACAGAGCGGATGACGGGATAGAGCGGATGAGTGGACAGAACGGATGAGTGGATAGAGCAGATGACGGGATAGAGTGGATGAGTAGACAGAGCGGACGAGTCGATAAGTGTACAATGAGGATGAGTGTACAGAACGACTGAAGATATAGAACAGATGAGTGTAGAGATGAATATATGAAACAGCATATTGCTGTTGAGTGCGTAAAAGGGATGAGTGCATAAAGGGGATGAGTGCGTAAACGGGATGAGTGCGTAAAGGGAATGAGTGCGTAAAGGGGATGAGTGAGTGAAGGGGATGAGTGCGTGAAGGGGATGAGTGCCTAAAGGGGATGAGTGCGTAAAGGAGATGAGTGCGTAAAGGGGATGAGTGCGTAAAGGGGATGAGTGCGCAGAAGGGACGGGTGCGGACGAGCGTGCAGAGGGGACAAATACGCAGAGGGGATGAGTGCGCAGAGGGGACGAGTGCAGACGAGCGCGCAGAGGGGACGAATGCACAGAGGGGACGAGTGCGCAGAAGGGACGAGTGCGCAGAGGGGACGAGTGCGCAGAGGGGACGTGTGCGTAGAGGGGACGAGTGCGTAGAGGGGACGAGTGTCCAGAGGGGACGAGTGCGCAGAGGGGACGAGTGCGTAGAGGGGACGAGTGTGTAGAGTGGACGAGTGCGTAGAGGGGACGAGTGCGTAGAGGGGTCGACTCCGGAGATGGGTCGAGTGCATGGAGGGGTTGAGTGCGTAGAGGGGTCGAGTGCTTAGAGGGGTCAAGTGCGTAGAGGGGTCGAGTGCGTAGAAGGGATGAGTGCGTAGAGGGGATGAGTGCGTAGAGGGGATGGGTGCGTAGAGGGCATGGGTGCGTAGAGGGGATGGGTGCGTAGAGGGGATGGGTGCGTAGAGGGGATGGGTGCATAGAGGGGATGGGTGCGTAGAGGGGATGAGTGTGTAGAGGGGATGAGTGCGTAGAGGGGATGAGTGCGTAGAGGGGATGAGTGCATAAAACAGGTGAATGTATAGTACATGTGAAGGGCAGACAAGAGTACATGCGTGGGGCTGACTAGAGCATGCAGAGCGCGAGGGACGAGCCGGAATGCATGAGTGCGTGGAACAGACCACAGTGCATCGAGCAGACTGGGATGCATGAGTGGATAGGAGTGCATGGAACGGACTGGAGCGCATAGAACTGCATGATGTATATAGTATGGTTGAATATAGAGAACGCTTGAAAGACCATACAACTAGTTGTCTGCCTGTTCCGGCAGATGTGATTGCAGCAGAAGAGGATCAAGTGGTCCTGGTAATGGAACCTGGGAAAAGGAAAATGACTCATGATCCAGCTGACAAATGTTATTTGTGTGAGTAATGTACTCCACTGATATCTTGTTTTGCACCTTGATTCTTTTAGATCCTGGGTATGCTGATTGTGTAAACGGTTGCAAGGTCAGGATGATCTTAGATGAGCTAGCAGGGAGCAATGCTTGTTGTCTCGTCCAATGAAGGAGGGCCGAGGAGCGAGTGGGGCTCTGCAGGTGCAATGATAAGGGGTGCTGGGAACGGAGATGAGAAAGAGAAGCTGGGTTTTTCCACTTCTATCTGGATTCTGTGCTCCCAATGCTTGCTGTCTGCTCTTTGCCCGAGGGCAGCTGCAACCATGAAGGGGCGGAGATTTATCCCAATAAAGAGCTGAGATATTGCTCAGAGAGGGGAGATGGAACTGGAACCTCTGTGATGAAGTATCGCTGAGAGGGAGGACACTTCGCTCCAGATCCCGTTAGCACAAGTGATTTTCTCTGCCTACCTGCTTTTGGGACAAAGCAGTGTTGAGGAGGCTGAGATGAAGGTGTCTTCTGCAACCACTGCTACGGTGATATTCCTGTTCATATCTAATTCTGTATATGTTCTATGTGTTAGATATATGTATGTTTATTGGGTGTGAATAAAGGGCCTATAATGAGCCATTTATTTTATCTTTCTAACCAGTAGTCTATGGGGGTCATTACGAGGTAGGCGGTAAAGGGTTAACGGTGCTGGTAAAGGTGCCGGAGCCGTCAACCCCTAACCGCCTCATTATGAGTTCTGCTCGCGGGACCCGCTAAGGATGCCTGGTAAAACCAGACGTCCTTAGCGGGTTAAGCGAGCAGACCAGGATGCAAACAACTGACCCGTTATTAACAAGCCCTTTGTTAGCACCCTCCCCATTCCCATTGAGCCCTATGGGGGCTCAAATGGGAATGGGGATGGGTTCCTTGAATGAGGAATTACCAGGCCCTCCAAGGTCGGAAGGGCCCGGTAATTCCTCATTCAAGGAACCCAGACCCGGTACCCGGTAAGGGGGTAGCCATGCCGCTAACAGCGGCATGGTTACCTCCTATCTCGTAATGACCCCTATGTGTGCTTCATTGAGTCAAAATTGTTGCTTCTGTTTGGGATAAGAGGGTGTAAAAATCTGAAGCCCATGCATGTGCCTCAAAAAGCCGAACATATGTGCAGGTGCAGTGCTCAGTGGCCTGTAGTTGCCTGCTGAGGGCAGGGTATACTTTTCCAATAGGTAGATCAGCAGAGAAATATTCCAATCAGTAACACGGTAAGTTCTTAAATAAAATGACATTTTAACCCTTGCTAAATAGCAATGCTGCTAAAAAACAAACCGCTGATCTGTTGGGATGAACTTCCAATGACCCACCCACGGGATCAAATATAAACTAAAAAAAAACATAAAACACAAATCTAAACCTGCAACAAAGGGCAGAGGCCTAGAGCGCAAGGAGATGACACTGTCATTCCCACTGTATCCTTTCACCAACAGGTAAACAGTACACAGCAGGACACATATATATACACTTTGATTTTAAACATGGAGAACAAAGGCAGGCACATATAGCATATAAAAGCACATTTAGAATCAGCGTAGCACAAAACCACACACATGTAATTAGAATAGACCTCAAGAGACAGGGAGCACTTTAGGCAATAGAGTGAGCATTTATTTGATATAGTAAGCAGTAACAGATGCAAACAATATACATGATGCACAAGCATTTCTGCTAGTTCCCTTCGACATGAGATAGATTGTAGCCAACAAAATATACCCACACATATATGCATTTATAGGTAGGCGTTAAGCCATGTAGGTGATGGCAACGACAAAATAACCTATAGGTAGATGTAAGACTTAACCAGACTTGGCTGGCCTCTTTCCTCTCTGATCGACCTTCCCAGGTCCAACTTCCCAAGTGCTAAAAAAAAATAGGATTTTTCTCCCTACACCGGGACACCTTTTTTTCCAAGATGGCCCCCATGGAAAGGGAAGGCAGGGCACTGGACAGAGCACCTCTTCCCTTTCCATGGCAGCCTGCAGAATGCAAAGAGAGAACCCTATGACCATATTAGCACAAACACATTAATTTTTCCCTTTCAAACGTATCCCACTTTTGAAAACCTTTACCACATAGCCAGTCCCAGGAGGACATGGCCACTTTAACCCCATTTGTCATCCTTTGTGGTCATAGCCAGTAGCCAGATTGTCTGGGTCATGACCTTATGCCATGATCCAGACAATCTGGCCACTGCCCATGGCCACAGACTCTACCTCAGTCAGTATATCACTATTTTTTTATCTACATTATGACACTTTTGAAAAAATAAAACATGGGCGGATTTCCAGCAAACTCGTGTAAGGAGCATTGTTAAGCACAGTTTTGCAAATGTGCCCGTGTTTTATTTGTTGGCAAATTCATTCAGACTTTACACAAACATTGAAGGTTGGGTCTATAATCTTTCTGAACACATTTGTCCACATTCTTCAAATGGCAACAAAGTTATAAGCCATCTAAAAATATTGAGACACTCCCCTCTAATTTAGCCCCCTCTTGACAGGGAAATCCTACCAACCTCTACAAATACATGTATATCTAGATGAAAAAATCTTTTTGCAAACGTTGGTGCAAATTCGTCAAATGGCATCACATTAATGGCACCACATTTATAAGCCATTACAATATTTTGTGAGCCACCCTTTAATTGTGTTCCTTCTTAACAAAACAGCTCCACACTTTCCAAAACCATTCGTAATCAGGTCTAGAATAGAATTTAAAAGTTTCATGCAGTTTCATTCAGTGGCGCCAAAGTTATAAGCCATCCAAAACTGATTTTCACCAACCTAGTGATGCAGAAATAGGCATAGATGTCCCCGAACTTCTGAACTGTTCACGAACATCAAAGGACCGCACCCAAACATCCGGACTATTTGCAGACTTCGGGGGGTGAAAAACGCCAGTTTTTTGGATTTTTACGGCCATATCCCATCCCATCGTCATCATTTCCTCATTTTCCAACTCCCCAGTGATTGTTTGATGAGTTTGACAAATGCAATGTTGTGTTCTTAATAGGTTTTTATTGCGATGTTCGCGGACACTGGGCGATGTCCGCGAATCCAGGATGGCAGGGGTTTCCAAAAATCTGACACACTTCACGCTTTTCACTGACAAAACAGTGAAGTGAGTCCACAGACCAAACCCAGATATCACTCATTTGTTTTTACCTACTTTTGGGCCATTTAAAAAAAAAAAACTACTGGACCGATTTACCCCAGTTTTCAAAAGCACACTTTGGGACCACATTTGTTGAAAATCTGTCCAACTGTTTGGGCTGTAGACATGAGCACATATTATTTTCCATTGCATCTAGGGAAAAAAAATGGTACCCCTCTACAACTGCTTTCCCCCCTGATAAAACCTCACCAAAGCTGTCAAGAAAATTCATAGGGGGGCATATACTTGTTTTGCAAAGTTTGGTAAGGATTCGTCGACGGGGAATAAAGTTATAAGCCGCCCAAAAAGTGCTCTTAATAACAGTTGAGCAACTTAACTATAAATAAAGGGCCACTACCGCAGGACCTGTAATATAAATAAACAAATACTTCACAGGTGTATAAAACATAGAGTAGGCTTCAAAATAAAGGTACTTCGACGGCCATTTAGATTTTGGCAGGCCTCAAAACTTTGTGAATTATTCCACACAGTAAAATGCATTCAGTTCCAGCTCACACGTGAGAAATGCCCTGACAAGGCTAACTGCCTTGAAGAGGGTCTAAAGTCACACTGCGATTGGTTAAGAATACGAGGAGAAATTCTTTCCCAGGCACAAGACAAGGAAACAAGACTTAATTGGATGTTGCTACTAGAAGCAGACCTTCTGAGAGGAAGCTGTAGAATGCCGCACAGCAATTGGCAATGAATAAAATGGTGCAGCAAGGTCCCACACATCCAACAAATGAAGCATGTAACTATTACAGTTCCTGCTCATGTTCTCTGAAATTAACGAATACAAGGTAATAACTCTGGTGGGAACAAGGCTATGTGCAGAGACATGCACTGGACAGAGTCATTAAGACAGAAGGTGCATATAGCCCCGGTAGGAAAACATCCATATAGGAATCTTCAGCCCGGGAAGAGCTTGGTATGCATGATGAAGAGAAATCAAAAGGTCCTAGCTCATAACAGAGGATTTAATAGAGGTTGTACATCAATTCATGACACATCCATGAATTATAGAAATGTATACAATAACAAGACCATACATTTTTACACATTCAGAAAACTCATTAGTTAGAGGGAAGCATGGCCCCAGAGCAAGAGGCCGAGGAGCAAACGACATGAAGTCATACATACAAACCATGGGAAAGGAAAGAGAGGAGTTACATGTTTCCAATAAGAAGTTGCAATATTACAATGCCGGTTGAGCCGTTCAAAGGCTGAGAATGGTAAAATGGGGCCTACGCTTAGCTCTCATGGGAAAAGGATGAAAAGTATACATTTGTTGCCAAACTGTTCCCACCTCGGCATTCTATTGGTGAACAACATGTGTGCCATCAAATGAGTCTAGCAAGATGTAACATTCCTCTGCTGTTTCCACTGCTTTCCTTTTTGTTTACCCTGAACATAAGTTTGAAAGGATGAAACAGATGTCCTGTCACCTTTCTTTCACATCTCCAAAAACACAAAAACCCTTTCAATCTTTGCCCACATGCTTTTATTGCTGTCATTCCTCCCTGTTTCCTTGTGACATGTGTTTATTTGCAGGCTTCTAAGACACTCATTGTCTAGTATCTCCTCCTGCCTTCCACAATCATCTTAATTTTCTCCAGCATTCTGCAATTGTCACACAAAAGCAAAATCCCACGTGTGGCCCAACCAACTTTCTCACCCTCTCAGGGATTCCATCTTTCTAAACTCGTTTGATGCCACACATGTTGTTCACACTCTTCAAGGCACTGAATGAGTCACACGCCATAATTAAATCCAGCCATGTGTGGTCATTCATAGCCCAAGATGTCAAACCTGCTCAAACGTCTTTAAGTTTTTCAGTAGAGTTCAACCTGGTCCGATCCCTGAAATTCAGTTATGGAAATGTTCTATCACACACGTCTTTCCAGTCCTGATCAGGAGTTTAGTGATTTCTTCTCAGATGGGCGAGACTCGAGTTTGGAGGCTATCATCCATTGGCACAACCATCTCAATTGGATAATAACAGCACCTGAAATAACAGTAAAAAGAAACATAAGAACACACATTGTTGTTAGCATTCCCTTGGCTGGCCCCTTCATTACAGAAGAAGGCAGGCCAGTAAAAAGCAGTCGTGTTCCTTCCATCCTTCAAGGAGTTCTGCCTGCTGAAACTGGTAGATCATGTCACTTCTACCGGAAATCCAGAGCAATTTCAGAAATGTGCCAGCCCCACAATGATGGAATAGAATGCTACACCGAAGCACGTATATTGATTAGGAATGATTGACCCAAATATACCACCAATCACATTGTTGTGTTCCGAGCCTGTGTGCATTATGGCATTTGTGTTTAATTAAAGAAATATCACTATCTCATAGGTCATTTATAGGTGAAAATGACCGTTGGCTTTTAACCTTTAGAAACAAATATTCGTAGCAGTGCATTTCCAATTAATCATGATATATTGGTCACTGTTAGACGGACTATAATGTGCCACAGCTACTTACAAAGAAATGCTTCTATGGTAGCATCATTAAGAGAACCAGTTAAGAGTGGTATGTTGGAGCTGCAATGTTCATACATAATATGTGCTTCAGCCTCACTCACCAAACATTTTCACCCAGGACTACTAATTTGTATAATGCATCCTAGCTTGAAAAGGGTAGAACGAAAAATAAATGAACACCAGGTGTGCACTAGTTAAAATGAACATCTCTACACTTTCAGGTATTTCTAAACGAGGAAAATGTTTGACATTTATTGTGAGGTTATGTATGTATTTCCTTATCCAATTTATCTGCCGACATAAGCCAAGACGTAAACGTGTCTTGTGAGCAAACAAAAAATGCGTTATGTTTTTTGAACGGATTCCATTCATTTTTACTGCTTAATGCATTAATGTCCAACATTAATCAGTCAGCATGTTACGATGTTCATCTGTAATTGATTAAACTCGTTTTTAGTAAGTACTGGTATTTAAGGACCTCCCCTCTCAGTAATTATGACAGTTTTATTTCAATTACTTAAAGGTAAACACGTCTGGAAAAGGTAGAATGAAATTCAATTAGGAACGATAACATATTTTATAAAGCCATTTCGTGTCTTGTCTTTTGTTTCCTTTCTGAACGCATCTTGCCCTTGCGTGGTGACTCTCCACAATGCAGATAAAACCGCTCACCTGGATAGTAATCGTCTCAGACTGGCACAGACAAGGCCTGTTAGTCGCCCCGAAAATCCAGTCTTGTCTTCAAAGCAGTAGGTGACAGTGAGGATTGATATAGCATGGCAGGCAAGGCTGCTTCATTCTTCAAATAGGGGTGGGTGAACTAGCTCAGTCTATTTATCTTCCTATGTATCTATCTGTCTGTCTACCTTGATTTATTTGTCCCAATGAGGATTTGGAAAAAGTAACATTAACCAACAGATCCCTGGCCCAGAATGGAAGAAACATATAAAACAATATGGACATACGAAATAGGTTCTTACAACACAGGTGAGGTTATCATTCTTTAATCAAGAAAGGAACATCAAAGCTATATTCAGACAATTAGCAAATGCTACCAACTCATAGAGAGAACCATTTAAAATATCTCATAATATCGTAATCATTTGACAGTTTTAATATGACAGCACAACATTCCCTATGTAGTTAGCTATCCTCACATTTCCACCTTAACAAATGAATTCTTGATCACTGACAAAAAACATTGTTAAAGGGACGTTATGGTTAAGTTGCACTAGTAAAAACCTATGCAATTTGCTCACACAAAACATTGTTAAAGGGAACATATGGGTAAGTTGCACTACTAAAAAACTATGAAGTTCACTGACAAAATAACGTTAAAAGAATGATATGTTCCAGTTGCCCTACGAAAAACCTATCAAATTCAGTGCAACAAGTATTTGAAAGGAACATTACTCTAACTTTACACTAATAACAACCTATCCATATTATGGTTACAAGTAAAACCAAAAAAAAACAGAAATTTGCCAGTTATGGTGACCTAAGCAACCATAACTCGCCACCACTGTGTACTGCTAAGACCCATGACATCAAACATGACATCACAAATATCATTGATGACATCACTGATCACATGTGCAATTTAGTTTTCATGAAAAGCCTCTACAAGGGATTGTCATTATTATTTTGCCAGAAAACTATCAGAGGTCATTGGGATAACTATCATGACATACATATTTCATTAAGTAATGCATTGTATAAACACCATTGCATTACAGAGTTCTGGCAGGGGCTCTCTTACATAGTGGTACCATTCAGCAAATACAAGGAACATATGCAAGCAGCTGCATTTACATGTACATGAATAGCAAGGTAAGATAGAGTAGTGCTGCCAACTGTGTACTTATGAAGCAAATAGCACAATGGCATAGGATCTACACCATAAAGGAATACACCAACAACAGAAGGGATGTCTCTCTTCAACAATCTTACCTCACTGCTATTGTGCATGGGGACAAATAATGAATGGCCAGAGTAAGGATGGCAAAGTACTAAGACCAGAACATCATTGCAACGTAGCAAGCACACTACATGTTGTCTGATAATTGCGCAGGTGGTGCAGTATACAATAGTATGTTTTTTTTGTATCTAGCAATGGCAAGCACCTTACAGTGGCTGGACGAAAAATTCCCTCATGACGCAATGACTTATGATACTAACTCCATTGGTACTCACAGTAGTGTGAAACGTAATTTATGTAGTATATGTTGCTTCATGTGCACCTAACACATTTTCTTGTCTGTAAGAGAACATATTGGAAAGGTAAGCAAGGAAGCACAAGAGGCACCCCTTGCACAACAGCATACGGACATAGGAAAGTAAAGAAACACTGTAAGTAGCCAAATCTTCAGTCGATGGAACAAACCTAAATGAGCCACGTATCCCAAATGCATGCCGCCGTAGTGCATGACGACAACATCGACTGTTGCAAAAGTGGCCAGGTCTCTGCAAGGTACATGCATATCGGCAAAACTGTCATAGACATCGCACCACAATGCGTCCACTCCTTCCAAACCAAAATTGGCATCGAAGTTTCTTTCCAGGGAATACTTGTGCACATCTATCACAAAGGCATCACCCAAAGTCAACACAATGCGTTTCTCCATATCAGACAGCCTCACTACAAATAGTAATGTAAAAGAGTTTGACCGCGCCTTCCTGTGAACCACATCCTCAGTACCTGATTGGATAATCCCCACAGTCCCATTTCCATTGGCCAGCATGGAGAAGTGCAGAATGTGTCACGTGTGCTTCCCAAAGTACCGCGAGGGCTGCACCCCACTAAAGAAAGAGCAGTCCTCTTCCCTTTCCACTATTTTTTGTCCCCCAATACCTCATTGGGCATGGCTAAATAGTCACATACGCATCCACCAATGCCATATACGACGTTAGCATCTAACACTGTCAGCTCTGCACAGCACTTCATATGTACCGTTACAAATTCAGCATGCATGTGTCTTGTCATTCGAAAGCACGTCCAGTAGAAAGTTCAGTAAAAAATTGCAAGATTTGTGCATCCACATTCATCCACATGAGCACCCATCACCACAAAATGAATACTTTTTTATGCAGTATGTTTACAACTCTGTTACAAGTGCCTCTGCACACAGTATCTGCCACTGAGCGTCCATTGCGTTTTTGAAAAGCATACTGTTTTTTTCTCCCATCCGCTGCGATCATGTGGCACTTCAATGATATGGGCTTGCAACGTTGTCATTTACCCATATCATACATTGTAATATCGAAACAGAAACTCTCTTCTTTCCTTCCGACAATGCTATGAATTGTTTTCCCTACCAACCCATCTCCTACATAAATAGTAAAAATAAGGCACCAAAACCAGCACTGAAAGTATTTTACCAACCTAAAGCAAGTTCCCAAAAGGTCATTGTCTACACAGCTGTCGTTCTCTCTAGGTTGGACTATTGCAACAGCTTCTTTTTAAATCTGCCCGCTTCTACTCTCCGCCCTCTGCAACTCATCCAGAAGAGGACTGCGCGACTTGTCCTTGGCCTCAAGCACATGGGATCGTATCTCTCCTGGATTGAAATGTCTGCAGTAGCTCCCAGTGGCTGCGATGAATAAGGTGAATACCCTCTGTATTAAGCATGAGGCATTCTGGCCACTGGGACCTCAATACCTTCAACTCTCACTTCCTAAATATCTCCCTGCTCAAGCTCTTCCCTCTTCCGCCTTCATCTCCCTCAGGGTCAGTCGCTTCTGCAAGCAACCAGTTGGTGGTAGATATCTTTCTTCGGCTGGGGCGTCCCTCTGCAACAGCCTCCCTGCATCCCTGAAACTTGAGGAGAACCATTGCCAGTTCCAGAAGCACCTGAAAGCCTTTGTCTTTGCATCTGCATTTTCTCCTTCGCTCCCCACCTGACTTCCTGGCTTGAACTGATTCTCCACTGTTACGCGGCCACTCTCTGATGTCAGGCCCAGGCCACCTCCAGCGCCAGTAGCACCCTTGCAGTGCCTTTCTGCCAAACCTAGCACTTGGGGACTGTTTTCTTTATCGCAAACAGTTCCACCACCACCTGGTGTCTGCATTTATCCTTGCACTGGGCACAATCAGGCCGTATTTTTACTTATTGTCATTTGATCTTCTTCCCATGTACTGCACTTTCCCCTCCCCTACCCATGCACTTGGGTGATCAAAGTGACACCTGGCCTAGTAGGTTTGTTGTCTCTGTCTCCCCTATGTTCCCCCTCCCTTGCCTCTTCGCACCTTGCAAAACGTGTGTATAGTTGCATTATAAATGGAATATCATCCAAATTCACATCATATGATAACATACACACATTGCATTCATGACAGTAGCATGTCTGCCACTTACCTTGCACACGTTACAGTGTTTTTTTCTCTGCAGTACCCCACTTACTACATACTTTTCAAAAATGATTGTACAAAAGCAGCATTGAAGGCATGTTACCCACTTCACACAAGTACACACAGTACATTACAGTACATGCATACTAACAAAACAAACTTTCTCCTCCTTCAATTTTTACTGAATTATGGTCAACGCTTCTTGCACAGTGTAAAATAAAATGGTATTGCCAATGGCGTTCAAAGAAATGCCATTTGCATGGAAGCAGTGTATGGTGGAATGGATGGGAAAACGACCTTGGAAGTGGGAAAAATCTGCATCACTGCATTCATCAACTTCTTCAGGTGACAGAGCAACTGTCCACACGACATATAACCCAAATGTAGACCTCCATAATGCATGACATATCTGCAAAGAGGTACCATCCTGCCCAAACTGCACACATAGATACTAGCCCACAAAGCATCCACTCCTTCAAACCCAAAAATAGAAGCAACTCCTCTTTGCACGGCATACCTGTGCAGATCTTGTACAAATGTATCACCCTCGAACAGCACTGTGCGTCTCTCCATCTCTACCAAACTCATTACACAAAGAGTATTGGAAAAAAGTAGTACTGCCCCTTCCTGTGAACCATATGCTTGTCACCTGATTCCATAATCCCCAAAGTTCAATTTGCATGCTCACCATGCTGATAATGGCAGGATGTGGCACATGCGCTTTCCCAGCTACAGCCAGGGCTACACCCCAGTGAAGCAGGGACAGTCCTTGTCCCCTCTCCACTGTTCTTCTTCCAGCACTCCCTCATTGAGTACTGTGAAATAATCATGCATGCATGCAGCAATCACAGCCAAGAACTCTGCAGCCAATACTATCATTTCTGTACAGCACTCCATATTTACTTTTGAACAGTCCGAGTACATGTTGCGTGTGCTTCCAAAGCACCTTAAGTACCACGGTCTGGAAAAGAAACACAATGTCAGCTTCCAAAATCATCCAGAGCGGCACCCAACACACCTTTGACCATGCACACCAGAGTCTACTGCTTGCCCACACCCAACACAACATAATGGAGCCATGCATGCAAACATGTGGCCAGAAACCACAATCCAAAAACGTAACATAGCTGGAGGTACTTCTATCCAACCCCACTACCATAAACCAGCAATGCATGGAAAGATGTAACATTTAGCAGAGTCCACAAACATACCACTGCCCCTGCCACCCCAACCCACTTCCATTCACAAAGTATTGTGTCACTGCCAACCAGACCACACAATCTTCACAACATTAGGCCTACTCCCAGGAAGCTACACCAATCAGAATGTCCAAGCACATAGAACATTCACTTCAAGCCTACCCTCTTCTATACTGACAGTGTTCCAACACTGCACACAGTGGGCACACTGCAGGCATTTCAATGCACAATCTCCAGCCATACACCGAAAACCGTAGGATGTTCTAACAATGATTGCACACATGGAAGCAACAATATATGCATGTCAGCGCACTTCTGGTGTTCTATGAAGTGTAAAATGTGCCTCCACAACCATTCCGTAAAGGTGAGCACCCTCTGACAGATGCAGTCTAAACTGCATTGCTACGGCCTTTGGCCATGCACCCAACAGTCTAGGCCTTGCCCACACCCACCACTATTTAATGCGTCCATGCATGGAAACATGTGCCAGGTACCACACTCCACACACGTACCACAGCCACCGCCACTGCTACCCATCCTCTGCACCTTAGTACAGCGATACATGGAAACATGCAAAAATTACCAGATTCTACAAACATTCGACAGACTCCGGCACCCATACCCACTTTCATTCACACAGTATGGTGTTGCTGCCAACCAAACCAAATAAATCTCTGCAACAGTGGCCCAGCTCCCTCCACTCTATTCAGTACACAAAAGCAATATCTCATGGTGCAGTATAGTAGTCAGCACTCCACCTAATGGACACTACACAACCCTATGAAATATGCAGTTCACCCCTATCCACTTCGCTGCACACACTATTTGAGTATTGCAACCACTTCACACACTGCAGTATCCGTGCATATAGAAGATGCACTTCAACCCTACCCACTTCTATAATGACAGTTTTCCAACACTGCACTCAGTGCACACACTGAAGAACTGTTCACTCTGTTAGCTGCTGCCATGGAGTAAACATGATAGGATGTTCTAACAAGCACCACACCCATGGCTGCAACAATGTATGCAATGCTGACGAACCACATGCTGAAGGCAACAATGTCAAAGCTAATTGCACTCACGGCACATAGTTGTGGGAGCAAGGCCTCCATCCGTGCATCGAATGGACTATGGGCTTACCACATGCAACACACAGGAGTACTCGCTATCTTATAATGTGCAAGTCATGTGAAATGCACTCCCTTCTGCAATTGGGCTCCCACCAGCCACCATGGAAAGAGGTCTCTGCACCAGCTAGTGGGTGGAGAACATTCCATCAGTGCACATGAATGCAGACATGCTTCTGTTTATAAGACACCTCCCAAGCTCTGGCTGGGGACACATCACACTGGCATGGTCCCATAATCCTCTGGGTGGAATGGTTGAGAAAATGACCTTGGAAGTGGGAAAAATCTGCATCACAGCATTCATCATCTTCTTCAGGTGATTGAGCAACTGTCAACATGACATATAACCCAAATGTAGACCTCCATAATGCATGTCATATCTGCAAAGAGGTACCATCCCGCCAAAACTGCACACATAGATACTAGCCCACAAAGTGTACACTCCTTCAAACCCAAAAATAAAAGCGACGCCTCTTTGCACGGCATACCTGTGCAGATCTTGTGCAAATGTATCACCCTCGAGCAGCAATGTGCGTCTCTCCATCTCTACCAAACTCATTAAACAGAGAGTATTGGAAAAAAATAGTACTGCTCCTTCCTGTGAACCATAAGCTTGTCACCTGATTCCATAATCCCCACAGTTCAATTTGCATGCCCACCATGCTGAGAATGGCAGGATGTTGCACATGCGATTTCCCAGCTACAGCGAGGCTACACCCCAGTGAAGCAAGGACAGTCCTTGTCCCCTCTCCACTGTTCTTCTTCCAGCACTCCCTCATTGAGTACTGTAAAATATTCATGCATGCATGCAGCAATCATGGCCAAGAACACTGCAGCCAACACTATTATTTCTGTACAGCACTCCATATTTACTGTTGAACAGTCCGAGTACATGTTGCGTGTGCTTCCAAAGCACCTTCAGTACAAAGGTCTGGAGAAAAAAAACACAATGTCAGCTTCCAAAATCTTCCAGAGCGGCACCCAACACACCTTTGACCATGCACACTAGAGTCTATTGCTTGCCCACACCCAGCACGACATAATAGAGCTATGCATGCAAACTGGTGGCCAGAAACCACATTACAAAAATGTAACATAGCCAGAGGCACGTCTATCCAACCCCACTACCATAAGCCAGTGATGCATGGAAAGATGTAACAGTTAGCAGAGTCCACAAACATACCACTGCCTCCGCCGCCCCAACCCACTTCCATTCACAAAGTATTGTGTCACTGCCAACCAGACCACACAATCTTCACAACATTAGGCCTACTCCCAGGAAGCTACACCAACCAGAATGTCCAAGCACATAGAACATTCAGTTCAAGCCTACCCTCTTCTATACTGACAGTGTTCCAACCCTGCACACAGTGGGCACACTGCAGGCATTTTCAATGCACAATCTCCAGCCATACACCGAAAACCGTAGGATGTTCTATCAATGATCGCACACATGGAAGCAACAATATATGCATGTCAGCACACTTCTTGTGCTCTATGAAGTGTAAAATGTGCTCCACAACCATTCTGTAAAGGTGAGCACCCTCTGACAGATGCAATCTAAACTACATTGCTACAGCCTTCGGCCATGCTCCCAATAGTCTAGGCCTTGCCCACACCCACCACAATTTAATGCATCCATGCATGGAAACATGTGCCAAGTACCACACTCCACACACGTACCACTGCCACCGCCACTACTTCCCAACCTCTGCACCTTAATACAGCGACACATGGAAACATGCAAAAATTACCAGATTCTACAAGCATTCGACAGACTCTGGCACCCATACCCACTTTCATTCACACAGTATGGTGTTGCTGCCAACCAAACCAAATAAATCTCTGCAACAGTGGCCCAGCTCCCTCCACTCTATTCAGTACACAAAATCAATATCTCATGGTGCAGTATAGTAGTCAGCACTCCACCTAATGGACACTACACAACCCAATGAAATATGCAGTTCACCTCTATCCACTTCGCTGCACACACTATTCGACTATTGCACCCACTTCACACACTGCAGTATCCATGCATATAGAAGATGCACTTCAACCCCACCCACTTCTCTACTGACAGTATTCCAACACTGCACTCAGTGCACACACTGCAGAACTGTTCACCTCCATTAGCTGCTGCCATGGAGTAAACACGATAGGATGTTCTAAAAAGCACCACACCCATGGCTGCAACAATGTATGCAATGCTGACGAACCACATGCTGAAGGCAACAATGTCAAACCTAATTGCACTCACAGCACATAGTTGCCGATGCAAGGCCTCCATCCGTGCATCGAATGGGCTATGGGCTTACCACACGCAACACAACGGAGTACACGCTATCTTATAATGTGCAAGTCATGTGCAATGCACTCCCCTTCTGCTATTGAGCTCCCACCAGCCACCATGGAAAGAAGTCTCTGCACCAGCTATCGTGCCGAAACGCAGCCTGCCTGCATTCAGCACACATTCTGTGCAGAGACCCGCAAATTGGCGCTGTATGCACGTATACGGCAAGCACATGAATGTCTTCATCCACTCTTGACAAATCTCAGATGAACCACTTCTCACTCCCCAACCCTTTCCAGCCCATCTTCCCACCACCACATAGCATACTGTATGCAGTACACAAAAGCAATACCTCATAGTGCAGTATCGTTGTCAGCACTGCGTGCAATGGACACTACGAAATCCTATAAAATATGCAGTTTACCCCTATCCACTTCTATGCAAACACTCTTTAATTATTACACCCATTTCACTCACTGCAGTATACATGCACACAGAAGATGCACTTCAACCCTACCCTTTCTATACTGACAGAATTCCAACAATGCACTCAGTGCACACACTGCAAAACTGTTGACTCCATTAGCTGCAGCCATGAAGTGAACACTGTAGGATGTGCTAACAAGCACCCCATCCATGGAATCAACAATGTAAGCAATGCTGACCAACCACACACAGAGAAGGCAACGTGAAACCTAATTGCAACAACGACACATAGTGGTCAGTGCATAGCCTCCATCCGTACATCGAATGAGCTACTGCCTTACCACATGCAACATAACAGAGTACACTCTATTTTACAATGTGCATGTCATGTGCAATGCACTCCCCTTCTGCAATTGAGCTCCCACCAGTCACCACGGAAAGAGGTCTCTGCACCAGCTGTCCTGCTGTACCAAAGCCGGCCTGCATTCTGCACACATGGTAGTGGCCTGTGCAGGGACCCCCGGATTGGCCCTGTATGGACGAATACTGAAAGCAGAACAACATCTGTGTCCACATATTCACATATCTCAGATGAATCACGTTTCACTCCCCCACCCTTTCCATCTCTTCTTCCCACCACCACATGGCGTAATATATGTTTTCCAATGCACTACCCTTCTCCAAATAAGCTGCCACCAGTCACCACGGCAAGAGGTTGTGGCACAAGTTATCGTGCCGTAACTAAGTCTGCCTGCATTCAGCACACATAGTAGTCGCCTGTTCAGGGAATGGCGAATTGGCACAGTACGCACTGATACTGCAGGCACACCACCGTCTTTGTCCACCTAATAATCACACATCTCAGATGAACCACTTCTCTCTCCCCCTCCCTTTCCATCCCTTCTTCCCATCACCACATGTCTTACATTATATTTCTCAGTCCCTTTCAGTGCTGCATTGTTCTCTGATACACCATGGCGGCGTTTCCCAAAAATGTTTACGCACACCACGCTTCCGTCCAGCCAACCACCGGCTGCGTCCAAAGTTCGCCAACATCACGACGTACTCCAAATTAATGAGACTTCTGTCCGCGGAGCAAACAGGGAAAGGGGTCAGGGGAGCAGATCCAGATATCACTAATTTTTTGAGACGTACATTTCAGTTCTCTGCAATAAAAGTACTGGCCAGATTTCCACCAAATGCACAAAAGCACGCTTTTGGAACCGAGCTGCCGCTCCGGCCACAAATTTGGTGAAAATCCATCCAGCCTTTCAGGCTATAGCCATGCACAAAGTTTTTGCCAATTCAGTCTATGGAAACAAAGACGTTTTTTGGGACCCCCTATAACTTTCCCCCCCTACACAAAACCTCACCAAACCTGGTGAGGATTTTTCCAGGGGGAAGGAAGTTATAAACTGACGAAAAAGTGGTCTTCCTATGGGTTTAGCAACTTAACCATAACTACGCAGTTGCTACCGCGGGCCGTGTAATACACATTTAAAAAAGAAGGCACTTTGCCTGTTGCTAATCCAATCTCCCCTCTTCCGATTAACAAACTTGTTCTCTCTTTTTGACCTTTATCTTCTGAGAAACTCAACAAATGCTTCATACAAAATTCACTAACTTCCTCTCCAGCTGACCGGTGTTCCCCGTCTTCTTCAGAGAAGTTCTGCAGGCAGCAGTAGCAACTGAAGCACACAGATCCATTATAAATGACTCGTTTTTTCAATGGAAAAATACTTGACTTGATTCAAGGAAGCATTCTGCACATCTCTATTTTAAAAAGTGGGACTAATCTCTACTAACCCGAATAAATTCGGGGCCTTCTCCAGTATTTGTATTTATTTGAAGAACAGGAGTGAACATTTCTGTCAGAAAACACTTACACTAACATATTTACAGATGGCAGAGGCAGTCCCACAAATCATGCCTGTACAATAGTACAAAGATGAGCACAAGTGTGAGATGTGTACCTGCAAGACTAGAATACATGCAGAAAGTAATATGTAAGAAAACAGATGACTTACAAAGGTAACATTAATCTAAGGGGGCAAGTGCTCCAAAGACAATTACTAAATAAATATACAAAATTACATTATTAAGGAGCACTGGAGGGAGCAGTGGCAGTCAGGTAGGGAGGGTAGAGGAGCAAGCAAGCAAGCAAGTGAAGTCTAAGCCAAGCTTTGAAGAGATCCACAGTTGCAATTGCTTTTATTGTGATAGGAAGGCGGTTTCAGTGCAATGGAGCAAATACGAAGAAACAGAGAAATGGAGAGTAGGCACAGGGAGTGCATGGAACAGTGAGGTTGATTACTGAAAGGGATTGAGGGTAACACAATGGGGGGTAAGCAGAGTTGGAATCATACAGGTACTCAGGAGCAAAACCATTGATAGGTTTGTAGACTAGGAGAAGGAACGTGTAAAGAGAGTGCTTGCACATGGAGAGCCAACGAGCATGTTGGTAGATTCATGGCTAAACTAATTGCTGCATACCTTCAGCTGAAGATATAAAGTTGCTTGACCCAGACATAGCAGAGAGTTGTTACCTCTATCCATTTGATGTGATCTAATATAAGTAGAGATCATAATAATGCATAGCCACACACCTGTCTTGACCTATTCCTCCTTTCATCCTGACCTGCATGACCACACTATACTCAGATCCCTTTCTTCTGTCTTAGGCATCAGGGAACTAGCACTACAATGTTTAATATGCTGTCACTGTCACTCTCAACAGATCTGCATTGAACCGTATGTTTCAGCATCCAAAGAGTGAATATTTTTAGAGTTCCCAGGCATCCTTGATTTCTTCACTACCGTGCAATCTCTACCTTTATCACTCCATCTTTTTAAGATCAATGGATGGTGCCCAACCAATTTTTACTTAACACAGACAAATCTGCAGTCCTTATCACAGTCATTTGTGCACATCTGTTGGTTCTCCCTTTGTGATCTCCCAAATCCAGCCCTCTCCATCTCACCCTCTTCTACTGTTACGATATTGGAAGCTATCTTGGACTACAATTTGTCCTTGGAGCCACAGATTACATTGATGGGCAAGCAGGCCCTTGGGCAGCTAAACATTTTGAGAATAATTCTCCTTTTTTCACTAGCTTTCACCCCAAAATGTAGGGCCATTGATGTTAGCTTGTCTGCCAGACTGGACTACACAAATAGTTTGTATTTGGATGCTCCAAAGTACTTAATTATGAGAATTCAATGAGTGCCTTCAAGGTGCTCTGTTTAACCTTCAAGATTATCCATGTGTTGGGAGCAGCATTCCTTGAGGCAGAATAAAGAGCCACCTTCTTTCCTGGAAGCTTAGATTCACCTCTCAGCTAAACAATGTAATGCCATAATATCTCAAAACAGCAGTGGGCGACTCTTCCTTCTGGACAATGATATGATGAGCCATGTATACCGCACCTGTACAAGTGTTTCAAGGTGTGACGAGACAAGTTATGGAAGTCAGAGGGAGGACAAACAAACAATCTTACTACGTCCTGTGTCATTCCAATCGTGCAAGTGTAGGGGGGAGAGGAGAAGTGCCAGGGGGAGCTAAGGGGAAGTGCAATCAGGGTAGCAGTGCTCTAAGTAAGTGCAGCCAGGGCAGAACGGCTCTAGGTAAGTGTAAGGAGGCAGTGGATTGTAAGGTTACAGATACAGCCCCAAGAGTGTGGTAGGCCTGTTGTCAGTGGAGGGGCTACTGGTCATGGAGGAGGCACAGCAGACAGGGAGGTCAGCAGGGGAGAGAGAGGGAGAAAGCAGAACCAAAAAGGAAGGTCTTGAGCTGCTTCAGGAACCTCAGGTGGTCCGGCACAAGTTTGAGAGAGGCAGGGAGACTGTTACAGACAGAGCGACTTGCAGAGAGAGAGATCTACCCCCCACTTTCTGCCTGGAGAAGCATCTAACCCTCAGAGAGTTAAAGGTGGCTGAGCGAAATGCCTGAGAAGGAAGGTGTTTAGGAAGAGAAAGTTGGGTGTAGTGCGGACCCCAGCCCCAGAAACCTTGTGGGTGATGCAGAGGGTCTTGAACTTGATCATTGCTGCCACTGGGAGCCAGTGCTGAGATTTCAGGGCTGGAGAGAAACAATCCCTGGGCGTGCGGCCAAGGACAAATCTTGCAGTCCTGTTCTTAATTAGTTGCAGAGTGCAGAGAGTAGAGGCAGCTAGATTGAGAAAGAGGCTGTTGCATTAGTCCAACCTAGAAAGAACAAGTGCTCTGGAGACAGTGAGCTTCTGAGGGAAAACGAGAAAAGAAACAGTACCTCTAAGGAGGGGCAGCTGGTAGTGGGACTTCTTAGCGAGATCCGTGATGTGAGGAGAAAAAGCGAGAGTGGAGTCGAAGATGACACCAAGGTTTTTTTCCTTACAGGAAGGCGCAGGTAGAGAGCCCAAAGAGGGTGGCCAGAGTGAGAGAAAGAAAGCGGGAGCAGGGCTCTCAATGAGAAGAATCTCAGTCTTACTGATATTAAAGATATGAATGCGCGAGAGAGGAGGCTGAGGGGAGTCTGGAGGAGAGCTGAGTGTTATCCGCATAACACTGAAAGTTATAGGTGAAGGTATACGTGAGTTGGGCTGAAGAGGCCAAGTAGACAAAAGCCAGGGAGATAGGTTAGAGTCCTGGGGACACCACATGTGGAGAGAGAGTTGATGGGGAGAAAGGAACCAAGTTTGACCTTAGAGGGTCGAACCGGGGGGAAGGAGGTCAACCAAGCCAGGGCCTGGTCGGTGATGCCCAGGTTCTCACAGAGACGATTGATCAGGATGGCTTGATTGACCATTTCAAAAACAGAGGAAATATCAAGGCGGATGAAGACAGAAGGAATGCTGGAATCGTTATTAGTGAGCAGATCTTCACAAGTGTTCAGGATAGCAGTTTCCGTGCCTCTGAACTGCTCGAAGCCAGATTGATGGCCATGGAGATAACCAACAGATTCAGTGTGGAAAGTAAGATGGGAGATGGCCAACTTTTCCAGGAGTTTGCACAGGAAAGGAGAGATAGAGAACCGGCGGTAGTTTGCATGACAGGAAGGATTGGCAGAAGGTTTTTTTCAGGATGGGTGCACAATAGCCTGCTTTAGGGGCAGGAGAAAGTTCCAGTTGCAAAAGAGTGACTACAGAAGTCGGCCAAGGCTGGAGCGAGGGTGACAATGTGGTCCTTGATGGTTCTTGAGGAGCAGGAGAGCACTGTTTGGACCACACTTTCATAGATCAGACTTGTCTAGAAACATCATCAGTGAGATCAGAGAGAAAGGGGAGAAAGGAGTAGGAGACGGAGAGGTCAGCCAGAAGGGGGTTGAGAGAGGTACAGGCAGAGGAAGAGGAGAGAGAGGACAGGATGCCCTCATCCCCAATGGCACCCCAAATAGGGAACTCTCTACCTATACACCTTATTTACATTTCCGGACCCCCCTAATAATTCACACGCTTCCACAAGCAAAAGGGCCTCAAATGCTCTTCTGGAAGGAGTCAGTTCTACACTCACAGTCTCTTCAAAGTGACATAGTGTACTATCCCTTACAAACTATTAATAAACAAGGCAGTGGCTATGCAATCACCATACCAGGAAACCCAGTCAATCTAGTAAAGATTGCTTCCTTTTATCAAAACCTGCAACATTGTGTTGTTATCCTGTCAATTATATGTGCATTTTGTAAACAATTATATTTTTAAATGACTGGTTTTGCTTAACACATTTGATTTAAAAATTATATAGATTAATGCTTGCCTGCGGTTGCTTGCACTTGTGACTTGCTTCATACACACACATGCAACTAAGTCAGTGGTGGCATAAATCTGTCTGTTAAAGTTTATTTCACAATTATAATCAATTAGGTTCTACATAGTCCTTTCTTCCATTTCCAGTTATAACAGCATAGATCTAAGGACTTAAATGCAATGTGCTGTATGTACTTTGTACATTGATTCATCGCCAATCTTCATGTCAAGGTTATCGACTGTTCATGGAAAACATGGTGACAGTGCATCCTCCAGGTTAATAGGAGTCTTTTTCAGTCACCTATACTTGGCAGTGAATCAGAGCATGTGTTATGTTTTTGGCACTAGAGAACAACGCAGAAACTAAAATAACTTTCTCTGATTCTGAGGTTTTTACGTTGTATGTAATTATCTATCATTTACTTTCACTATCTGCCCAGACTGTCCAAAAAGAATTTGACGGGCAACCATAGACCACAGAATCTTAAACCTACTATTTCGCTATTAGACCTCCTATTTGTTCGCGTGAAAAATACAAAGTCTAGCATGATATGAATATGTAACAAATTATGAGAAATACATCTTTTACACCAAGATGCCACACTGTTTATATTTCTATTTGTTTGTTTATGCTATTCCAGTACCTTCTAATACTAACAACATTCACCTTTTGTAATGGCCTACTCTCGATTATGCCACTTGTGGCTCTGGCTCGGCAGTCCTAGAATAGCCTTTAACTTGTCGGACCTTAGTAAAAAAAAGGGAAATAACAGAATTACCTCCAGTTTTTTCAGTTATCCTGATTATGATTTGCAAACCCACAAGGAGATAATGCATCTAGCAAAAGCATGGAGGCATTGGCTCCAAGAAAATCTATGAATTTCCTTAAATGAAAATACCTCCAGATTCTTCTAGTCCACTGAAGTTGTATGGGCCTTTAGAAAGAGGAATAACCCCAACTCATGATCAGTTGGAAATTCCACATTTACCACTGATGGTTGCTGCAATTTGATTTGGAGGCATTGGCAATCATAATATCTCGAAAATCTTAATGATGCCTATTATATTGTCTCCAGGTACCCACTTCTGCCTCAAAGCGCAATCCAGTTGTCACAACATTTCAAGAAATACCCTCTCTCTGCATTTTATAATCAAGGTCTGGAGACTCTAATGTACTGAAGTTTTTACAAAATGTTCTTCCCCACCTCTTCATCCCTGCCCCCCTTTGTTTTTAGCAGCTATTTCTCTCTTTGGTATTCTCTTATATTCACCTTGCTTACCTTTCCTCCCACAAACTAAAGTCTAAATACCCCTGCCAGGATACTGGCCTCCCACTCAGGGCCCTACAACATGCCCCAGCTGCCCTCTGTACTGGGGCCTTGCAGGCTCACCCTAGCGAAATCAGCATGTTACACTTTTATTCCATTTCCAGTACTTAAAAATAAAAATGATGCAAAAGGTTTAAAACGTGTGTGTCGTACAGGGGTTCTGGGGATGAGTTCACTGGGGCAGATTCAAACTCAGCACTGCTGATATTCATTCTCTAAAGTGACCTACAGAAATTTGCTGGTGACAAAAATATGTTGGAATGGTGAGCCCTAAAACCTTGTGGGTAAATTTTGCAGGAGTTTGCACAACAGTCTCTGAAACACATTTTATGACAGAACACCATTCAAAATGTGTGGGGAATTCCAACAGCACATAGATGTACATCCACTGTTTAAACTGTAAATGCTCCCTCATTGGATAGGCGGGAGACAGTGCTTTATTGAAAAGAGGGTCATGAGTTTTCTCACATTAAAATACCTTCTCATTTTAAGACAATGCATCATCAACGTATACCATCCTTGCAAAATGTCTGTCTTGGGTTGATTAAGCTATGCATAAAGTAGCACTGCTCTCTAAAACAAAGTCCATTTCCTGGAGAAAAAGATTTGCATTTGGGCTATGTTGGGTGGTTGCCACACTATAGTTATGATGAGTATCAAGTTCTATAGGAAACCCAAGAAATGAATTGCAAATAACTTACGGATTTGGCTGAAACTTTGCAAACCAGATTTTACTTATGGGCTCACCCAGACTGGACATTTTGTGAAAGATCCATTGAAAAATAAAGAAGTTATTAAGAAAAAAAAAGCACAGTTTTGTGTAGCCCCCATTCAATTTCCCATAGAAAAAAAGTCCAGTTTTTGCTCAAGCTCGCAGGGATAACCCTTGGACAGAATTGGACCAGGTATGAATCAACTGGGCACAAAGCATTGACTCAATTTCAAGGGGTGGTATGAGGTTATTGTGTCCCGTAGATTAAAATGTATGATGGAGAAGAATACCCCCCCTTTCTCCCTAAATGATAAGGATATCTCCCATGGTGCATTGCAGCAGAGATGCTGACGTGATTTTCAGAAATGGAAAAACAGGCATTTGTTCCCAAAATTCTATTGCTAATAACTTTTGACTTGCTGGATGTATTTAGAAGATAATTTCAAAGCAAAATCCAAAATTCACATTTTGGGAACAATAGGTTATAAAATTAAAACAGTTTCAGTCCATTCACTTTTCCATTGGAAAATAAAGTGCAGTTTTTGATCAGCCGTAACTAAAAAAGAAAACATTTTGGCAGATTAGGACCATCTAAGAAACAACTTGGGCACAAAGTGTTGACATAACTTTCTTGACTTGTTTGGGATAAATCCATCAAGTGGTCTTTAACATATTTGACAGAGAAGGGGTTATCCCCTGCTCCTTAAACTATATATATCGGCATGGGTGCTTTTTACAGCAGAGAGGCTGAGTGAGGCTGTACACTTTTGAGTTGCTAGATGGATGTGGAGAACATCTTCCAAACACAAAGTTTATGAGGAGCCCAACTAAACTGGACATTTTGGGGATGATTCATTTGTAAATAGATCAATTTTAAAGAAAGCATAAAAAATGCTGTTTTGCCCATACTGACATTCATTTTCACATTCATTTTCCCATAGAGGAAAAAGTGATCAGCTCTAGCGTGAAAATACCGTGTGAAAATACTGTTTGTCAGATTTGGACAATAAGAAACAATTTGGGCACAAATAATTGACTTAATTTCCTTGACTGGTTTGGGGTAAATCCATTCAGTAGATTTTTACAGCAGAGAGGCTGAGTGAGGCTGTACACTTTTGAGTTGCTAGATGGATGTGGAGAACATCTTCCAAACACAAAGTTTATGAGGAGCCCAACTAAACTGGACATTTTGGGGATGATTCATTTGTAAATAGATCAATTTTAAAGAAAGCATAAAAAATGCTGTTTTGCCCATACTGACATTCATTTTCACATTCATTTTCCCATAGAGGAAAAAGTGATCAGCTCTAGCGTGAAAATACCGTGTGAAAATACTGTTTGTCAGATTTGGACAATAAGAAACAATTTGGGCACAAATAATTGACTTAATTTCCTTGACTGGTTTGGGGTAAATCCATTCAGTAGATTTTAAAATATTCAACAGAGAACAGGTTGCCCCCTGTGCCTTAAAATCTTTAAATCGATATTGGTGCTTTGCTACAAACAGGCTGAGAGAGGCTAATAATGTTTGGCTTGCTAGATGGATTTGGAGGGCATTTTCTAAATCAAGGGATTATTAAAGGACCCCCAAACTGGAAATTTAGGGAACAATTTTGAAAAAAATGAAAAGGTTATTAATAATCTTATGAATAGTTTATAGTGGCTCCGGCATGTATATTGGCCATGGCCAGAAGCTGTGGCCACCTAGTGGGTAAAAAAAAAGAACATATTGGTGGAACATGTACATTGCACATTTGCAGAAGACCTTGTTCAATGGCCATGGCCATTGGCCCAGTAGTGTTTTGAAATATACAGTGGGCACATCTGAAGGCCCTGGCTAGTGGCTCCAAAACACATGTATAGTGGCCATGGTCAAAGGCGTGTCACCTAGTTGGTGTAGAAGAAACATATTGGCTGAACATATACAGTGGACACGACTGCCCATGGACAAAGACCATGGCTAGTGGCTAGTAAAAAAAAAAGATGGCATAACAAAACTCTTGAAATTCACTGAAAAACAATAAAGTGCATTTAAGTTGACCAAATTCGAAACCCTTGAAATTCAGCGCATGTGGGAAGTTATGACCAGCTTAACTCAGCACGTTCCAATGCAAAAGCCATGAGCACACACATATTTTAAGAGAAAGGATTCAAAATGACATACGAAATGGCATCATGGGTGACATAGCAGGGGACTTCAACAGGAACGTGCCAGGTTAAGATGCTCATGACTTCCCACATCCGCTTATTTCAAGGGTTTTGTTGCATTACATCTTGTCAACTAAACTGCATTTTTACTAAATTGTTTTCAGTGAATACAACATTTATTTTATTAACTGTTGCTAATGAAAACATGAATTAACATAAGTGTACGTTACTCTGAACAACTGGTTTATTTTACATTTTATAAGTAATAATATTTGAAAAATCTTCATTTTTAGTTCAGAAGGGTCTCATTTTTCCTAGTCTGGAAATATTTGTTGTATTAATTCATGATCAATGGCATTCAGGACACTAGTAGAAGAATGGGTTTATCTGGTTTGTGTTGATTTCATTTAATAGTGCATTACCAATTATGTATAGGTAACATATTAAAGACATTTAAATTTGTTTGATTAAGGAGGTTATTTGTAAAATTAAGGATAACATATTAGCATAATGGTTTACTTCAGTATAAATTAATGATCAAAATAATATTGAGAGAAAGAGATCAATGTGTTGAAATTCTGGTGACCTTCATCATGCAATTCACAGAGATCACCCTAACGAAGTAAGTTTTTATAGTTGAAGATGAATATAATGAACAAATATCAGGGGCCGCAATGCAGGCAATGTTTGCCCCACTTAGCTAATCTTTATGTTTCCAAGTTTGAAAAAACAACTATTTATGATGAAAACAATCTCTTTAAGGACAACATAGCACTCTTGGTTCATTATTTTGATGACATCCTGATGCTGATTACTGGAACAGAAAGACAACCGAATGCCTTTTCAACATGGCTGAATGAACAAAATGTTTTTCTAAATTTTACTCAGGATCATAGTACGAAATAAATTACCTTTCTGGATCTTCAAATCTTGGCGCAGAGAGAATATTTAGCTCTGCACATTACATAAGTACTAACAGGAACTCATTACTAGAATTCCATATTTTTTGCCCCAGAAGCCTAAGAGAGAATGCCCCTTTTGGTCAATTTCTCAAGTATCGAAGAACTGCTCGAACCTTTGGGAATATGATAATCAGGCAAAACTATTGGCACAACAGCTGAGAGCTAGGTGATACCCGATATACACTATACAACAAGACCAAAAATAGGCCACAAAGATCCTTAGGGAATTAACCCTCATGCTAAACACCATGGCCAATCCATATACTGTTCAGATCACGGTAGTCCTGAGTATATCATCTGTCATAAATAACATCAAATGGGAAATAAAAAAACTGTGGCCAATATTAAATGTGGGCAATGCACTGTTTGGGAACCCCCCCGGTTTGCCGCTAAATGCCGAAGAAATCTCCAAAATGCACTGATTAATACCTATCCATACAGGGAAAAGGAGAGACAGGGGATTCTTTGGTCAACTACTAGATTGTGTGGGCATACTCCATGTGGCAGATGCTCTGTATGTGTTTTTACAAAACACAGCACATCAATTGACATCAGGCTGAAAACACACTGGATACAAACCTGTCTAACTAACTGTAATTCTTCAGATATGATATATCTCATCATCTGCCCATGTAGACTATGATATGCGGGGATGACAGCACACCACATAAAAGTGAGAATTTGTGAACATTGCTCATGTATCCATACAAAAAAGTGGACTTCCCCCATGGTAGATCATTTTGTTGCCAAAGGGCTCGCACAGAATGACTTGCAATGAACAATTCTGGAAAAGGTATTTTTACCACTGTGTGGAGTGTTACATGGGATCAATGCTCTTGAGATGAGAACAACTCAACGGACCTGAGAGGTTTAAATTAAGGGCTATGCTGGCAAGCTTTGCTATACTACAAACCTGAAAGAGATTTTGAGACACCCAATACATGTAGATATCGAGTAGTGGCCCCATGCACTGAAAATCAACTGAACAATGTTGCATGTGGCTTCATACTCAGCAATGGTGCTGGCGCTTCATTCATATGCAGTTCATAAATGTCACATTACATAACATTCAGACAGGTACCACAGTCAAATGCCAATCGATCTAGTTCTGAAATGTGGAACAGAAAGATCTAACATGCAAACCCCTAAAGAACATCAATACCTTCAGGACTCGGTGAAAAGTTAAACACATATATAACATTGGTGAAAAATATCTTTACAGGTGATATTGCCTCATTGTATTCACATGAATAAAAAAGAATACAATTATATATGTGGTATTAGTACAGGGATTGTACAGACTAATAATGCTGGTGTTATGTTGTCTATAAGCATCATCTACTAGGACACATAGGCAAGTATCATATATTTACCCTCCTTTTTGATTACTTTTTCTTCCCTTGGATTACTTTTGATGGCGGTCCCCTGGTACAAGATGGGATCAACACCGGGCAGCTTCCAAATAATAAAATCAGTCCACATTTTGGAAAATTTGAGCCACATGAAAGTCTAAACAATGTATTCATGCCCATTAGGAACATAAAAGGACATATATGGCATGACCATTTCCAAGAAATGCATACAGTATAATTGAATATCCAACAACTGTTCACAATTCACCAGATTGTATCCATAGGGCCATACAGGAGTATCTTACATGTTTGCTTTCATAAATAAGTCATCCTCTTCCCTGGCTGAAGCATCCTACCAATATGTATTTTTAAATCTGAACCTACAACATGGATTATTAGATTGACAAAATATGTAAAATATTTAATAGACATAATATTAACCTGTGATTCTGGTTTATGGAGGATATCATCCCTATTTTCTTTTATAAAGAAGAACAAAATAATCCTGCCAAATATCACCTGATATTATTGATAGACAGCTTCGGCAAGGTATAGGGTAAAGCTTTGGAAATGGGGCTTAACAAGTGCATCGTCGAGGAGAAGAATGTATTTCTTGTCTTGATGGGTGTATGCAAACATGTTGAAACAATTTAACAGAAGTATTGTTTATCTTTGATCATACAAAAGTATACAATGTAGAATAATATGGCAGAATATTTAAAGACCTTAAAGTGGCATTCAACAATGGGTTATATGACCTAAAATTGAGATCTTTTGGTAGTCATTGGGCCTTATTACGAGTATGGAGGTAGTCATGGCGCTATTTGCACCATGACTACCTCCCATACCGGTACCGTGTCCGGTTTGGTGAGATGGGGATTTACCCGTCCAATCCGACCTTGGTGGGACCGATAAGTCCCCATTCACCAAACCATTCCCCATTCCCATTTCAGCCCCATAGGGCTCAATGGGAAGGTGGAAGTAGCTAATAACGGTACTGCAATTAGCAGTACCGTTATTGGCTCTGATTTCCCTTAGCGGGTCCCGTCCTTAATGTCTGGTAAAACCAGGCGTTAAGGAAGGGACCCGCTAAGGGAAGTCGTAGTGGGGGGCAAAGGGATTACCGGCACCAATGTCCTTAATGGTGCCCGGTATCCCTTTGCGCCCTACTCGGAATGAGGCCCATTCTTTACTTATGAATAATATTCAGTACATATATAGAGACCATTGGGGTAAGATGGAGCCAAGAGTGTACAGGGATTCAATGCTTTGTTTAAATAAACATGATAGGGGTTTGTGTTAGACCCCATGTTGTTTTCACTATTTATTGAGTATATTGCTACCTCTGTTTTAGCCATACCAGTTGATGCTCTATTGCTTAACAACATGACATTAAATGTATTGCTGTTTGTGGATGATGCTGTTCTTTTGTCAAATACTCCAGTGGTTCTTAAGAAAATATTTTTAAATAATGTGTTTATTTGTATAGTTCCAAAGAGCTTATTATTGATGCATCAGAATTAAGCTATGGTATGGCACCTGGCATCTCCAGTAACCCATATTGATTTAAAACCAAAGAACATTGAGTGTGTTGATCAATTATTTTGATCATTTAGAGTTTTGAATTAACAATAAAGGAACTAGGCAGGTCACAACTTCAAAAAAGTGATCTAGTATATATAAAGATTGGTAGGAGCATGTCTTGGTTTATTCCAACCTTTTGGGGATGAGCCATGGCCCCAAACATTGACATATGCTGGGTGTGAAGGTAAGCTTATGGGCATTTCTACTTTAGCCCAAGCTATTTTCGCAGATGAGCTGTACCCCGCAATGTATTAACCGCTAGATCGGCAGCCCCGCCTGCAATGCAACAGACTTTTGCATATATCTACAAAAATTGCAGTTTCCCGTTTATTTGCTGATTGGAGGCGCATCCGCCATTGACCAACATGAGGATTGCCACTTTCCAATATGGCCGCCACATGTAAAACAACCCCCCCCCCACCTTGAGCCATTGATCCTTTGAAGCGTCCTGATTGGCTGCTAGAATTATTTCTAGCCAATAATATCTCGCCGGCAGGTGAGTGCCGGCCCACGAAAGAAAGCACATGAAAAAAGGCTCCTGACTGAGCTGGCCGTGTTCCCTGATGCTCCAGGTCCCTTAGCCTTCCCTCCTCGACCCCCGTATTTGTACTCTCTCCAGCCCTTAAGTTTGTCAACCTAGCCTGGAACCCTGGCCTGCCAAGGCATTTATGGTGAGACTCAAAAGCTACTATACCATAACATGTACTTTCACACCATGCACTGTACCCCCTGACATGAGACTCAAGCCAGTTGCCTCCTCCGCAATTGTTCCTGCTGCACAGTAATGTCTTAACTACTTTATACTGAATCCTGCATTTTAACTGCCTATCGCCAACTGCCCTGAAGTTGCATTTTATCTGCCTAGCGCCAACTGCCTTGAAGTTGCATTTTATCTGCCTAGCGCCAACTGCCTGAAGTTGCATTTTATCTGCATAGCACCAACTGCCTGAAGTTGCATTTTATCTGCCTAGCGCCAACTGCCTTGAATTTTCATTTTATAGGAAGGGCCCTTGACTGGGTAGCAGAGTACAAGTGCTAGACCTCCATTACGTCCATCAATCATCAACCATTGTCTGACCACCACCTGATCTCCTTCTCTCTAGAGGCTTCGCCCCCACTACCCTCCACTAACATGGCCCCAGCCATGCCCACTAGAAACAAAATAAACATTACAGCTGAAAAACTCACCACATTGATTCTTCCCACCTTAAATTTGCTCCCCACCAACACTGACCCCTTCACTATGGTACAGGAGTATAACAAAATAATGTTATCATCATTAGACGCCATAGCACCAGTGAAAAATAGAAAGAGCAAACCTAAAAAACATGTGAACACCTGGTTCACCCCTCAATCGAAAGCTATGAGACTAGAAAAAAGCAAACGTGAACACATCTGGAGACAAGACCCGTCCGAGACTAACAAAAACAATCTTAGTAATATAGCCTCCCTCTACATAAAAAAAAATCATACTCGCCAAACAATCCTCTTTCAATCTTCACATTACGCAAGCCAATTCTAGGACTAAAGAATTGTTCACAATCCTTAAAGAAATAGAATCACCGAACATAGCACCAGATACCTGTCACAAAGACCAACTATGGTGCACCAGCATTCAGATGCCCCTATCGAATAAGGTAGCGACTCTTCAAGCTAAGATCAATAACAAAAAAACAAACCCTCCTCCTGGTCCCTAAACCCAACAAAATTTCCAAGCCTCTGCCCCAACTACAGCCACCACCTCCTGATCAACATACCCCCCGCTTCAACTTTAATACAGTATCCATCTAAGAAGTTGAAAAAATCATCCATAGACTCAAACACTCTAACTGCCACGGTGCCCCGTGCCCAGCCCAAAATATAAAAGACGCTGCATGTGACCTCTCACCTTTCATCTCCAAACTCATAAATGCTTCCTTCTCCACTGGTACCATACCCAACAATTTGAAACAGTCTTGGGTTATCCCAATACTTAAAAAACAAACCCTCGACCCGTCCATACCCACCAACTATCACCCCATCACCACAGTTCCGTTCCTGCTTAAAATCCTGGACAAGGTGGTTTACCTCCAAATCCAACAATTTCTGGAATGCAACAAAGTATTAGGAGTATGGCAGTCAGGATTCAGAGCACAACATGGAACTGAAACAGCGCTAATAGACCTCAAGGCACAGATTGATGCGCTGAGAGACAATGGTAAGGCAGCACTACAGCTATTGCTCGATCTCTCATCGGCGTTCGACCTAGTAGACCACAAGATATTGTGCAACCACTTGGATTCTGCCACCCATTTCTCACTAGAAGCGATAGGATGGATCCAATCCTTTTTGGACAATAGATCTATGCGTGTCTTCTCCCCCATAGCAGCAGCCAACCCCATACCGATCCCCTGTGGGGTGCCACAGGGATCCTGCGTATCCCCCACTCTATAGAACATTTTCACAAAGCCCCTTTTTGATGATCTAGGCGACCTGAGTATCACCTACACTAACTATGCTGAATGTACTCAGATCCTCATCCCATTGACGGGCAACTACAACAAGGATTTGGCCTTTGTGAATAGAGTGTACCTCATCATCCAGGCATGGATGGCCTCTCACAGTCTATGCCTGAATGATGACAAGGCAGAACTCCTCATCCTCGGCACCACTACGAATCTCAAAGAATTAGGACATAATTACTCCAACTTCATAATTGATGATAATAACATCACAGTAGCCAAGGAAGTCAAAACCCTTGGCTTCTATTTAGACTCTACACTAAGTTTTAAAAAGCAAATCAACTCCATGGCCTCATCAACAGCCTGCACCTGCAAACTAATTAGAGCAGCTAAGCCCTTCCTTTCCCCCAACAACTTCTTTACCTTGGCAAGAGCCCTTGTTCTGTCCAAATTGGATTATTGTAATGCCCTATGCCTAGGGTGTAGTAAATACATTACCAATAACATCCAGATTTTGCAAAACAATGCCTTAAGAGCAGCCCTATGTATTCCTAAGAAAGCCCATATTTCTGACCACAGAAGATGAAATAACTGGCTATCTACGAATTTCTCAAAACAGTGTCCCTCACACACAAATTCCTTCACCAAGCTTCCCCAAAATATCTCATGGACAGATGTACGAGACAACTCACCAACCGATCCACAAGAACTACTAACGCCAACCTTCTTACAGTGCCCATGTATAAACGCACAAAGATTGGCGGGAGTAGCTTCCCGGTTAAAGCTGCCTAATCTTGGAACTCCCTCGCTCCAACCCTGAGGGCTGACCTACCCTGCCCATGCTTTAGATCTCACATCATCTGCTGGATCAAGGAGGATGACCTCTAACCTCCCAATATATATTCACTGGAATTTTTGCTCCTTTTTGTACATATTGTATATACTACCTTTTGTCTTTTGCGTTTTTACTGTGTAACCAACCAGTGTTCATGCCTTTCCTGTACAAACTGTCCTTATCACCACTGACTGTACATAAATGTATGATACTGCACAGCACTGTAACCTAAGCTAAACAACCCTCTTGATTTCTATTGCGCCCTGATACCCCCGGTATGGCGCACATTACAAATATTAAAACAAACATATACAGATCACAGACATAGGCAGCTGTCTTCTCTGTGGCAGAACTATATGGCAAGAAAGAAATGAGTGTCTAACAGTTTGTACGAAGTATTAAGAAATGTTTAGCTCTCTCCCTAGTGACCACGAATACCAAGCTATGCATGCAATTAGGACTGCTGGGAAATACTTATAAAGTGCAAATAAAAAGAGTATTGACGAGGTTCAAATCCTTATCATGCTGATTATAAAACAGTCATGCCCAATATGGAAGCTCTTTTCCATCCAAAAAGGACTTCAAATGGGCTTGGAGCAACACAGAGTGCAACCCAACACCACCAGAAGCCCTATTTCCATCTCCCTGAGGCACCCTGCAGTGGTCAGGAGACACAAATGAAACTTCCAGGATCGATCTGGGGATTTCCTCCATGACCTCTCATTCAAAACCACCATCTTTGGAAGGTTTTTTCCCCCTAAAAAAGGGGCTTCAACTGGGATGGAGCCAAACAGAGCTAACACCAACAATACCAGGAGCCCTCTTTCCATCTGCCTGAGGCTGCCTGCAGAAGTCAGTAGAACCAAACAAAACATCCAGGATTGATCTAGGGACTTACCCAGTGAACTCTTACCCCAACACCACTATCTTTGAAAGGTTTCTTCCTCCAAATGGGGCTTCAACATTGCTGGGAGCAACACAGAACTCACCCATACACCACCAGAAACACTCTTTCCATCTGCCTAAAGCTGCCTGCAGAGGTCACAAGACCCATAAGAAGCATCCAGGATCAATGTAGTGGCTGCCCCTGTGACCTCTGAAAAAGTTACTTCCGGGTTACTTTGGGTATACAAACACTGTCCTTTGGGCGCCCTTTCCTCCAGTGTGCAGAGCAAAGGGAAGACAGAGCTACAAATTGCTACTATGTCCATCTCTGTTTCTTTCTGTGTTCCCTGTTAGCCCCTATTGGCCACAAATTTCCACAAATAAGCGCTGTGTACAGTACAACAACAACATTAAAATCTAACGCCAAAACTCGACCAAAACAACTACTGCATATACCTGCACCTGTGAGTACAATAGTTTCCTAATTACTGTACTGTCTCTCCACACTGTGCTACTCACCCATATTGCATTCACTACTGCTCCTCCTGTTGCTTCTTCTACTCACCTCTCCCTACACTTTCTCCAATCACGATATAACTTCCTCCTTTACTATCCCTAATATAAAACTCACAGCTTGAAACTCCCACCACTCCATCTCTCTTCCACATCCTTCCAACAAACACAGCCGACAAGCTAACCATTACCTCCTCTTACACTTATCACCTGCCTCTCTTTCTCTTAGACTCAAGTTCTATACTCTTCCTTACTTCATCAACTGAACATTACACTCTGGAATTCTCAGTCTGTATGCAACAAAACATCCTTTGTCACTAGTTACTTTCACTACAGCTCTCCACCCCTAGACCTTCTTTCTATCACTGAAATGTGGATTCTTCCATCTAACAATGTCAATCTGGCAGACCTACACGACTCCAAACTATCCTTTATTGACTCTCCTCGACTGAATGGTAGAGGTGGAAGCATCAGACACCTACTCTCTTCCTGGCTCAATGCCTCAGAGATCTCCAATGCCATATCCTCTCCTACCACTTTTGAATTCATCATCTGTACTATTGCTCTGCCTGTCATGCAGACTGTTCCGTATGTGGGTTCCCATCACTCCGGTGCCAATGCCCCTCCAAGTTCCCGTCATTCCAGTTCCCCTTCTGCCCGTGTACCCTCACTTACCCAGTCAGGGCGGCAGCAGCATGGTATCCATTGGCAGCGCACATGGAGGCAGACGGGCATGGATGGTCGCCCGAGGTCCCTGCGTCCGTTTCTCCATTGGCAACCACCTTGAGGTCTTGCAACAGTTCGGCGTAGCCTCCGGCCCAGCTCAGTTCCACATCACGTGACCAGCGGGGCCAGCCGGTTGTTGTTACCATGGAACACGTAATGCGGAAGCGCTTGGGGGGCCGTGCATCACGTGACGCAAAGGTGTTTGATCACCTGACTACCCAGTGTAGTTAAAAACAGCGATTGCACGCGTGCAAGGTGCTTCACAGCTGTTTCATTTCAGCACTGTTTGGCGTTATCCTACTTTCTTGATCGCGGTACCGGACTACGGAGAGTTTAAACGGATTCCTCTTGCCTCTCCTCTGGATTACGGTCTGCTTCTTGTTGCTTCTGGTCTTCTGACTCCTGGACTTCTAACTGGTTTTCCTTCGGATTATCCCTCGGACTTTGTTGTGCTCTTTGGCTTCTGACCTCAGAACTCTTTGGATTGCTTTTGGACTGCCCCGCTCCATTGTTACGCTTGAGCCCGCAAACGCGGCTCACACAGGTGTCACAGCGTGTGTCCATCCTGAGTGCTGACCAGTGTTTTCCACCGCTTGCTGCTGCCAGTCACACACTGCTGGTGCCTGGAACGCCTCCTGCTCTGTCTGTCCCAACACAGGCTATGGTTGACATCCCTCCCTCCTTCCACCTAGGTAAGCCCATTAGTGATTCCCAGCATACATCCTGGTCATTGTCTGTTCTTGCCATTGTGCTGTACTAAACCCTTGCTTGCCTTACAGCGGTCAGGGGGGTTTCCGGCATTCCTGGTTCCTGATACTCCAGCACTCAACACCTGTGGCCTCAAGGATCACACAGGGAGTTGTTTTAGTATCTCCCTGTGTGGTACTTGGGTACGGAGGCTTTCATAATCTTCATGACAATCAAGATATAACACTGCCTTACTTGGTTCACATCATCTCCATCTATCTCCCTCCTGGTCCCACTGAAACAATTATTGATGATCTTGGCGAATTTAGGTGACTATAATTTTCGCTCTCCAACCAGTTCTCAGAAATCTGAACTTCAGTCTTTTCTTAGTGACCACACTCCCCACGCTATCCATAATCTACGAACCCACACAGAGGGTAACTCGTTGGATCTCTTATTCATCAATGACACTTCTCTCTCATCCACTAATATTACTGTAACACCATCCATACCTGATCACTCAATTGTTTCCACCACCATCTCTTTTCCACCCTCTGACCTTTCCTCACCATTTGCTTCACCTATTACTAAAAGGAAATATAAACCTTCTGCCATTTCCCTCTTTCTCTCGGACCTACAGTTCTCAAACTTCTCCATCACACCCAATGCCTCTTCCACCAACACTGCCTTCTCCAGCTTCCAATCCCTATTCATTCTCCTCTCACTTCCCACTGCTTACTTTCAACTCCAAGTCTCAGCATCCTCAGGCATGGATCACCCCATTCATAAGCACTTTTGCACAGACATGTGTCGCACAAATGGAGGCGTACCCCTCACATGAGGTCCTGAAACTCAATCTCTCTTCCCTGAACTCTCTCTAGTTTACTCTTGACAGACCAAAAAGGGATTTCTTCCTAACCCTCACTGACTCTCACTACCAACCACCCTCGCCGTCTACACGGCACCCTACAAACACTCCTCACTCCTCCTAATTTTATGACTATCAACTGCACTCTCACAGGTAATGGATCAGATGAATACATTGCTGCAGAAATATCCAAAATTAGAGACTCCCTCCTGACCTTCCTCACACTCCCTCCTCCTATATTTTACACTCCACCTACTCTACCATCATCCTTTGCCTCTATCTCCCACTTTGGTCACATTGATACTGACAAAGTCCTATCTCTAGTGATGAACGCTAACCCGTATTGTGCCCCATCAGACCTTAGCTCCTCAGCTAGTCAAGCCTATTGTCCCTTTAGTGGCTTCTCACCTGCCTGAACTCTTCAACCATTCCTTCTACTCCGCTTGAATTCCCACTGTTTGTAAACAGCCACCATCATCATCCTCCTAAAAAAGAAAGGGGCTTACCCAAACCTACTGGCTAACTTTCACCCTGTGTCTTTCCTTCTTCGCTCTCTAAAGTGCTTGAAATGGTTGTTCTCAACTGTCTTGGCAATTTTCCTTAGACATCCACAACCTTCAGGCCCCTACAATCAGGTTTCCACTTTGTCACTCCACAGAAACTGTTTCATGAATGTGTCCAACTTCATCGCTTCTGCTAAGCACTGTCTGCTGCCTTTAATACTGATAATCACTCTGGTCTCTTTAAAACTCTCTTTCATCTTGGGATTCATGATCAAGCCCTTACCTGGATTGAATCCTACCTTGCACCTACCAATTCTCTGGCTCCGGGAGCAACAACACCTCTCTCCTCACTCCTCTAACTGTTGATGTTCCACAAATCTCTATCTTGGGTCCGCTAGTCTTTACCCTGTACACCTCTGCTTTTGGTATACTAATATCTTCCTTTGGGTTCTAATACAAACTGTTCACGGATGACACCCAAATCTCCTTCTCCTTTCCTGATCTCCCCGCTGATCTCTCTAACAAAATTTCAAACTGTCTTTCTGCCATTAAATATTGGATGACTTTGCACTTTCTAATGTTAAACGTGACCTTAACAGAGGTGCGCTTCTTCCATGCCAAAGCTTTCTCTCATCTTTTCCTCTGATTTTCCAGTTCCCACCTGACAGCCTCCACCACTCTTCTTCAAATAGAAAACCTCAGCATCACCTATGACCCCTCTTACACCTTCTCTATTTTCATCTCCAATACTGGAACAGCAGCTCACCTCAACCTCCAAAATATTAGGAAAATCAGGCACCTCACTCCTTTCAATACCACCAAGCATCTCTTAACCACTCGTGTGTTCTCTAAACTGGATTGCTGTGGCAACATTCTCTTTTCTCTCCCCAGCTATGCTTTAGGTACTCTCGACAAGATCATTAACTTCACTACCAGGATTCTCTTTGAACTACATCACTGCACACCTACTTCCTCATACCGTCACCAGGCTGGATGGCTGATGATGCAAAACATGGCCAGAAATGTCCTCTCCTGGTTCACAAATCTATCCACGGTAAGACACCACTGTATCTATCCTCCTCTATCCAACTCTACAGGCCTTATCGTAATCTCTGCTCTGCCTCCTCAACTACCCGTGTGGGTCCTTACCCTCCCTGTGCTTCCTCTCACTTACGTTCCTTGTCTCTTCTTGCTTCATTTGCATGGAATTCTCTTCCCATGGACATCCACGATAGAGTCTGCATGAATGTGTCCAAAACCACTTGTGGACTACCTTAGGAAACTAAAGGTAAATCCCTTGTCGATAAATATCTTATGTTGAAACCACTATTGGCTCAAGAACCGAACCTGAACAAGATTGAACCATATTTTCTAAGAATGTGTTTGTGAAATAGCAATTAGGAATTTTTCTTTTGGGCAATATTACATACTCATGGAAAATTAATTCCATCAAGCGTTGTTCCATATGTCAGTGACTTAATGAAAACAAATGCAAAACAAAAGTGGTGATGGCTGGTAGGTTTAGAATTGATCATAACCTTTGGCATCACGGTTGACAACACTCCAGACCATTATTCTTTGCCTACCAAGCTATTACAGAAAGGGGAAATACCATGTGCAAATCAGGCTTCTTCGTACCCCCAAAGGGTCAGTACAGTGCAAAATGGTAGGCCACATCCCTTTTACACAAGAAAACAAGCATCCTCAGACATGTTTTGGCCTCATTGGGTGTCATCAGTAAGGAGTAGCTGGAGTCTCAAGGCCGAGCAGGCATGGGTCCATGTCTGGGCATACCCTTCCCACTTGCGGTGACTGAAGCGAAACAAAAGTGTTGATGGCTGGAAGGTTTAGAATTAATCTTAACCTCTGGCATTACTCTGGGCAACCCACCAAACCATTGTTCTGTCCCTGTCAAGATATTGCTGAAAGGAGAAAGACCATATGCAAATCAGGTTTGGTCCAGCCCCAAAGGTGCACCCCAGCCCAAACTGCAGGGTCACATCCTTTCTGCACGAGACCACAAGCATTCCCAAACATGTTTCAATCTAATTGGGCATCAACAGTGAAGAGTAGCTTGGGGCCCCTGGCCCAGCAAGCACATAGCTCGTGTCTGAGCATACCCGTCCCACTTGGGGGTGACTAAAGCCAAACAAAAGAGGTGATGGTGGGAAGGTTTAGGTTTAGAGGAAATCTGAACCTCTGGCATCACGTTGGGCAACACTCTAGACCGTCATTCATTGCCTTTGTACCTATCAATCATTCCTTGACATGGCATCCTTGATCCCAGGCCAATAGACTCCTCTGTATTTTTCTCACAAAGCTGATTGTCCAGCGCCTCCTGACTCTGTACCCCTGGACTGTCTCTGAGGTATCTTGATTGGTTTTGACACGAGTCCTGCATGCATCTTTTTCTCATGGCTGCTTTAATCACGTTACATTTTCTTCTGCACCAAGCTTCTATATGTCTCATCTACCTATATATATTCAGTTTATCTCTGCTCACTTATTTCATGGTTGCTCATGATTTCTTTATGTTCAGGTATGTGTTTCTCTTGTTACTTCAGTTACATCTTCATCCTTTAATTATTTGCATATCGTTTCAGTGTGTCCTTGTGTCTTTGCTTCATGACATCATTTTGCAGCTGTCAGACTTTCTTTACAACTCTTCAAAGCTTAGTGGTTCCTGAAAATCTCCCACTATGCTTTCAGTTTGAGGGTACATTTGATACGGTTGTCTAAGTGCACATCATCTTTCATACACTAGATGCAGTATTGGGATGATACCTGGTGTCATACATAGGGCACTTCTACAGTTGTTCCAGTTTGAAGGAGGTGATGGGGAGCCGTCTATTGGTGACGTACATGTCTGCTCCTCTACAACTCTCTTTATTGGTTTCTTTTTCTAAAAGTGGTATTATTTAAGCAATATTACATGGGCAGGGGGGCATTATTTGGCCAGGTAACACACTGTGGCCATAGCTACAGGCCCTAGAAAAGCGATGGCCCTTTACAAAGCCCTGGGACATTACCAGGTCTGTTAATGCCCCCCCCACCCCCCTGCCGGTGTAATATTGCTATTAGTACCCCAGCACAATGTACCAGGATACAAATAGTTTTGTTTGTAACTTGCAAAAACACAACTTAAAAAAACAAAAAAGGATGGCTGCCATGGATAGGGAGCAAGGCACTATATGTAGTCCCTTCTCACTTTCCATGGTGGCCTTGCTGACATCTGTGCTGCACCAGCAGCATTAATGTTCGCGGCGCAGCCAACAGACAAGTAGCAAGAAGGTAAGTGGGGAAAGGGTGGGGGCACCTTATTGGGTTGAAATGAGGGTTGGGGGATAGGACGCAGAAGCATGAGAAAGCAGGGAAACACACTTACATGGAAAACTTAGTGAGAAAAGATGGCAGCCACCAGCCCTAAGGAGGTTCAGAGGGGGGGATTTACCCTGCTCCAATCGTCCTCATTGGCTGGGAGGCAGTCACACTCCCCTCACTGGGTACTAATAATGGGGATGCTATCCTTCATGTTTCACTGCCAGGATGCTTAAGATGCTTCTTTCTTGAGATGGAAGCTGAGGCCACCCCTCAAACTGGTGTTGAATCTTCTTTCTGAGAGCATCTTTGAGGGATCAGCAACCCTGCTTGTGCACTGACCCATTCTAATGTTGAGAGAAGAAGTATCAATGTTGATCAAACGAGGACTAGTTCATCAACAGTCTCAGGATACATTCTGAGCAATAACTGGAGACTTTCTGCAACTCCAGACGTTATTCATCATTTTGATCAAAGTTTTAGTTTTGATTTGAGGGCGTTCAAAAGCTTTATCAATCTCCATACTGAGATCAGACAACAGGAGATTGCATCTGAATTCAATGGGATGCACCTATAATGAGAAATAATTTCATACTATCCGATTTGTTAAGTCATTTCATGTTTACGTCATGGTGTAATGGGTCAAAGTGGCAAGGATATTCCCCAAAAAATAATAATCCCCTGAAATGATATGGATAATAATTTAGGACACAAAGCATGCCAGCATTTGACCATGAAATGGCTGTTTTGGTTGATAAAACAGCGTGATATATCAAAATGCTGATTGCAAGTACAGTAGCAGAGATGGTCAGGCAAAATGAATTGTGTTGTATCTCACGTAGCCTGAACAGTTTAAGTAAATAGAGAAAATATGTATGATTGAAGTTGTATCCACTAATTGCTTTACTATAGCATTAACACCTGATCGGGGGTGGAGGGGCGGAACGGGTGTTGTTGGCCCAAGCAAAGCAAGGGCGTTTAATAGTGTCCCCAGGCTGATAACACCTGATCCGGCATGTTAATACGATTAGCACCCTGGGTTGCCAATCTGGTAACCCGGGTTGCTGAGAGCAGTGTATTTTGTTTCAATGGATGGGATGGCGGGCACTGTCCCATTCCTTCAAAATAAATACTGTACTAAGATGGCCGCCACAGAGATGGAAGGTGGGGCTCCTTACAGAGCCCCTCTTCCATTCCTGTTGTGGCCTGGAGGGAGAGCAGCGGCAGCAGCAGGGGCGGAAGCTACCTGCCACCACCAAAACAAAAGGTAAGTGGGGTGGGTAAGACTAAAAAAAAAACTTAAGGGAAGGGAGGGTGAATGGGTGGGATGGCAAGATGGCAGTGCGGAGTGGCTGAAGCCACCAGCAGGCTGCTCAGAAAGTGGGCTGAGATTTTCAACTTCAGCCCACGTTTTGAGCAACCTGATTGGTTCACTCCCCTTCCAGGGTGCTAATACTTCTTAAGGGTTGCACGCTTCAGGGAAGGAAGCAGCTTTTTTTTTTTTTTTTGTAAATGGGATTGCTTAATGCCTGAAAAAGCTCCTTACTGAAGATCTACAAAAATATAAAATGAGATATACTTATTTTGCCAGGGGATTCGAGGGGGATGCTTGGGGTGAGGCGGTGATGGCAGGAGAAGAAACTCTAGTTATGCCTCTGAGAAACGGTTTTGGAAAACATCTAGTGACAATTCAAATGGCCTACACATCACTCAGAGTGTTTTTCTCCTAGCTGCCCATTGACATAATTGTATTGAAACCCAGTGTAACTTCTAAAGTATTACCGATTTAAAGTTGGGAAATTAGAGAGAAATGGAAAATAAGGCACAGTTCTCTGACTCAAACAGCACTATGTGCTGCACAACTGCATTACCTTTTGCTGGGTTTTGAACACTATGCAGCTGGAAATCCTTCCAAAGCCATAGGGTGCAATCATGTGTGATTCATCACATACAAATCATGCAAGATGTCGTGAGTGACTGATCATGCCAGTACCTACTTCTTAATGAATGATGATCTGGGAGCCTCCTGGGTTCTGCCAGCTCGCTGTTCCATATCAATCACTTGAACGGGCTGCTTCAATGTAGATTCTGGCATTCTCAATTAAAGAGAACTACAATGCACATATATATTAAATTGGTACTAGTATGGAACTGTAACTACAAGTCGTTTAACAATAAGACATCCACATAAAATTGCAATGGTATAAACAATGATACAAACGGCTGATTCATGGAGCTTGTTTCAGTTGTAGTTTGGATGTTGTTGTATAAAATTCATAATATATGCTTAAGTGCACATGTTTTATTCAGAAAAAAATACATACATGATAATAACAATTTTAATGTTTAGAACGTTTGCACAATGTATCACATGATTAAGTATTGATGTTCACGCACATTTCAATTTATGTGAACACTGACATGCTTAGAGGTTTTACATGAACAAGACTGCATATGAAAATACACAATAGGAGTGACAAAGTAATGTCCAAGTGACAAAGGGCTGGCAATACAAATGATGGAAGGCTCCTATAAATTAGAACATTCAATGGCAGTTTTTGTGTTTGCCAACAGAGGCGCTACTTACTTTCTCTTACTTCCTATCATAGCTCCCAACTTTAAATTATATAAGGGGATAAAGCAGATGAGAGGACTTTGTTGAAATGGCTCTTGCTACCAATAGACCCTGTTGAAGTGTTGCCAGTGCAGGGGTGGCTCGTCTATAATGGGTATGCTGAGCCACCAGAATCCCCGCCCATCATGCAGGAGCTGCGCCTACCAACAAATGCTCCCTCAGATGCTTGTTGCAGCTGAGAGAGCGCTCTTGGTCTGTCTTGACCTGTCAAAGTGAAACGCCATTGCCCTTTAACTTTTCATGTCCAGTCTGCCAGGCAAATCCGGGGGTGGCGGTGCTTTCCCAGCCTTGTATGGCCACTTGGGGATTGGGGCATGGGTACTGCATTTTTGTGTGTGGGTAGGGGTGCTCCTGCACCTCCTGGCACATAAAAATGGAGCAGGGCACTGCGTCATCAGCGCTCAGGCTCCTGCATGAATATTCCGCGTTCCTGTTCATGCTGCATGGGAGCCGGAGGCTTTCTGGAGGCAGTGGTGATGTAAATGAGGACTGGGGCTGCCTGAAGGTAATATTTTATTTGTGTATGTATTATGTGCGTTAATGATTTAGTGTATGATGTATGGGTGCGCATGTGAATTAGTTTGTGACTGTTGTGTGTGGATACCTTGTGTGATGTGCTGGGCTGGGGAGAGCATGGGGGCTGATAAACCAATGATTCCTGTTAGGATAATTTGTTTTTATTTTCATTTTTGTAATGAGAGATCATAGATCAGTGTGGTCTCATCAAACAGATAATAATTAAATTGTTGAGCCCTTCTAGGTTTGGCGCGTGCTTCGGCCTCCTGTGAATACAGGATTTCATTGAATCTGTATGAATGTTAACTCAACACCGACCATAACATCTTTAATATGGTTACGTTCTTCTGGGACAAGTTGTGAGTTTTATTCTGGCAGGAAATAAAATGACTGATGGCTTGTAAATGTATTTTTACAAATATGATCGTGTAAATACTGGTGTTAATTAATTGTATTGTTGTCACCATGATCCACCTTAATAACCATTGAGGCATACTGTGCTTGGTCAATGCATTTCCGACCAATTGTCATCCTCAGGGCATCCAGTTGAAATAAGTGTTATAGATACACAAACAAATTAACTCTTCGAATTCCTCAAAAATAGTGCACTAAAAGGCTAAGATGCATTCTATGTCCAACTAAAACACTCTCATACCTTTCAGTCAATTGTGATGAAATTGTAATAGAACACGTTATAAAAACAAATGTGCAAAAAAAAAGGTTTGTTCAAATCTGCTCTAAAAATATCTTACTTAATCATAACTTTGTGTAATACAACAAGCAAACCTCACACCTCATTCCAACAAAAATAAGGTACACTCTGCAAGAGAACACATGAACAGTGGTAGAGTCTGTAAGAAACCAAACAAAAAAATCAAAATAAATAATGGGATCATTGTAATCAATTCCCTTATTCACAAACACTTACTGGGGGTCATTATGAGTATGCCAGGTCCGGGAAAAATGCTGGTAAATTGGCTGGTACCACCAGCATTTTGTCCCACAGTGGCATACTCCGAATCTGCCGGTATGGGCATTGAAGTCGCAGCAGGCCCAATCTGCTGGGAGTTCAGCCCACTACCAGCAGAAAAATCACTGAGGCACCAGCACTGTTAACAACAATGTAGGTACTTCAGTGGTTCTCATTCCAGGACACCGGGATATCGGGTGCTGATAACCGTAAGAGGTTTTCTCTGGTAACCCGCCGGTGGCTGGTATTTACAATTATAAATGGATTTCTCGTTCTCTTACTGTTGTGTACTACAATTTCATCCCACTTTCTTAAGAGTTAAAGAATAAGTCATGTTACTTAATACTGATAATATTTGGTAAAAAGTAGACACCCTGGTCCACAGTAATGTCAACTCAAGAATAAACAGATGATACAAGTTTATCAAAACTTGATTATGATTAGGAATTGTCAGAATTACCATAGAACATGATTACACACCTAATACATCATAAACTTCACGAACATTGAAAGCTCTGTAGTAATGATCAATCTTTTAAATCATAAGCGTGTGTTCAGTATGGGATCACAATAATCTTGAATAAACAACAGTCGTATAGATATTGTGATACAGACATTTCAAAAGCATGTAGTTAAACAAATGAAACAATAGACATATAGCTCTTCATGCATCCTTTTCAGAAACAACAAACCCAATCTGCAAATCCAACAGGCTGCCCTCTGTCCAAATCCATTCACTATAGGAACATGATTATTGACATTGTAAATCAATCACCTCTAAATCTGAAATGTCATCTGTTAACTGATGTTGTTTCTCTTGAAAATTCTAGCCACTGGGGAATGAACTTTCTTGGTTCTGATATTGGCCTGATGTCATGCCATCATACCTTAATCTTTCTGCTAGTCTTTTCCACAGAGCACAGCTAACGGGGCATCTCATCACATCGATAATATGGCTGCTATCACAGGTAGCATCACTCCTTAACGATATAGTTTCTCCTATAAACACATGATAAACAGTGCTCCCTTTAATGATAGTGTTGCAGTTAGAACAATTCTAACAGGGGAAGGCAAGTTTCCTTTTTGGTTCTTTTCTCAATTGTTTCTTGTAACTTGTATCTGCTAATCAGTCCCTCAAATTGCTATTCCGCCTATAAGCAAATATTGGAGGTTGCTGAGTTAGTCCTTTCATGGCTGGATCTAGCTGTAACATGTCCAAATGGCTCTTAATTGCTCCCTTAATTATTTAAAGATCATTTTAGCTGAATTTGAAACATTGTTTGCCCTTTGTTCTTCTGGGGAGGATAGCTCAGGGGCAACACACTCGCATTGGAAGCAAGAGGATGCAGAGGAACACAGGATCGATCTCTGGGTCTGTGCTCAGAAACCTATGGGTATTAAGCGCGTTATAAATAACCAATTAAAATGAAGAAAAAATACAATAAAATAAAAATAATGGCCATGGACCAATGTGAATTGAAATTGAGGATGGCTACGTTATTGTAAGCGAACATGGGCAGCAAAGCGGAGTCAATTTCTCAATTTACCTGGGATCACTATAGAAGATGCCCGAGTGGACCCTGCTATTACTCTGCCCGGGGTCCTGGTACCTTCTGCTGCTTGCGGACTAAGTGGGGAAAGCACAGGTTGCCAGGTGTTGTGGGAGTCAGGATTCTTGTTCTACAGATGAGTCTGAGGTCTCTTGGAGGTCCCAATATTCAGTAAACATCGCATCTAGGAATGAGGAGAACGCTCTGGTGGATTGAGATTTCTATGGTGGGAAAAAAACACCACCCCTGTATTTTAATGGAACACAGGTATGGGGAGTTGAGGGGAATGTCCCCAAAACAAAAATGCACCCAGAAAGATGAACACAGAGCCTTCTCTAAACCCAAATCAATCACAAAAGTGCAAGCCGACGGCTCTAGAAGTACAGTGACTTTGCAGGGACCATTGGATAAGTGGACTCTTCGAAAGCCTGTAACCAGCTCGTACAACCCCACCATGGGTACTGGTGCCAGAAAAGCTAAAGAATCTTGCAATGATCACCTGGGGCTACTGATGACTAGACACACTAGAATTAAGTTCTCTAATACCTTTGTGCCCCATGGCCATTCGCTGCATGAAAGTCCTGCTGGCCGAGTACCTAGTCGGAGGCCCTTGGATGGAAATCTTCAGAGGGCCACATTTCCAAAGTAACAGGAAAGTGTCTAGCAGTAGGTCCCTATAGTGCTGTTTCAGGCAACATGGTAAAATGCCCAATAAGGCCGGGTCTCATAGTGAAACTTGAGGAAATAAATATGTCTGATCTTAGTCTGTTCTTAAATAGAATGACTCTTCCAGCAATGGGCCACCATTCCCTGGATATCCTCCATCAACACGGTGGATATGTTGCAACTTGAGCTCCCGAACTGGGGTAGCCCTACCAACTGGGTTCTGATATGGTTTGCTTCACCTATAGTGGGATCTCTTTTGTGTGCTAGTGTGGATGTCTTGTACACTTTGGGTTTCAAACTAACTGTTTGTTGTGATCTGCAAGCAAGTACCAGTTTCTTGTTCTGCTCAATTGTGCAAGGCAACTTGCGAGGAATGCTAGCCAGAATGCTAATTGGTGGTTGGGTAGTTCAAATGCCCCACAGTTGCCCCATTTTGCATGCGACTGTGATCTATCAGGACCGGAAGCCTTGTACTGGGTTCAGCCGACGCAGGAGAGGGAGCCCCCCAGGGACTTGTTTGTTGTGGATATTGACCCTTTAGGATAGCAAGTTCGAATACTAGGGGACATAGTCACCTATTGAGGGCTGAGGGGTCTCTACAAGTCTTGGCTAGTTTTGATGTTCTTCTCTTAAAGGAGACCTGCTTGACTGCTCTTTGCAGGTGGAGGGTTTCCATCTATACCAATCCATGTATAATAAAGGCCCCAGGGTAGACCTTTTGGGGGACAAAAAATCAGCTCACGACAAGTGTTGTCGACACCAGTTAGGGGTAATGTTCAAGCCGTTGAGTTGTGGTCTGACGCTAGTGTGGAGGGTTTGAGGATGTTGGTTATAAAAATGTATGTCCCCCCTCGTTTGAAGTGTATATAGGAGGTACATGCCCTTTTGGAAGAGGCCTTGGTTGCATGTTGTGGTTGCTATGCTGAGCATTGTATTCTTGTTGGAGGAGACCTCAAAGCTAGGTGTTTAGACAACTTGCTATGTGCCCCTTGTAGTAATGTTGTTAAACAGTGTGGGATGTTGCAGGGGAAAAGCAATAGTAAAGGAAAGCAATGGGATACCTTTTTGAGACACTGTGTCCTTGTAATGTTGAAAGGTAGAACCAGGGGAGACATCCTGGGCCAATACACATGCGCCGGGAACAGCAATCAGGCAACCATAGACTATTTCTTTCAGATTAATGCCTCCCTTATGGCCACCAAGGAACCTAATGTGATTTCTAATGACTGCAGTGACCACACTATTTTGGCCATTACTATTAATCTTCAACCTTTGGCCACTAACCCTCAGGGTTGCTCTGGTCTACAGCTTAATCATGGTAACTGTATCCATTGGTTCATTAGACAAATTCACAAAGGGAGAGTGTTTGTCGCTGAGTTGCCAAACGACAACATTGAGGCCTTGGGTGCCCTTGGTTGCACCAAGGTCGAAGAATGGCTCAAAAAGGTAGCTACAAAAACTGGCTCCTGCCCAAAGGGATACCTTCTGTCTTGTAATAATAGTGTTAACAAATTTGACAGCGCTATTTGCAATGCCAAATGAGGGATGCACAGGGAACTAAGAGTAGTTTGAGGTGGTAAGTGACCTGTGCTTGAAATGATTAGACGGGTGAAAATCATTAAGAATAGTTACAAGAGTTGACTTAGGCACTGCAAATACTCAATCCAAAATACACATTGGCAAAGTATGATTACGACTCTTAGAAATGATAAAATTAAACACATTTAGGTGATGTTATCCAGGCCCAAGGGGGATAGTATGGTAAACATTCTAAACCCTATTGAGGAGCACAAGTGGATCAATTACTTACATGAGAAAGGAGGCTCCCCAGCAGGGGTATTTCCCCCACAATTTATGATTGGGGGTTGGCCTCTGGCAATTGGGGAGAAAGAGATTTAATCTATAATAGGCAACCTTAAGAACTCTAGGGCCCGAAGCCGAATGACCTTGCCAATGTGGTATTAAAGCAGAACACTATCATGTGGGCTAGAATACTTCAAATCTTGCTTGATAGGGTTTGCCTCTCGCAGGATACGACAAGCACGTGGCAGATTTCTGTTTAGCAGTATACAAAAAAGGGGACCGGTCCCTGCCGGAAAACTACAGACTATTGTCACTTTTAGACATCTCCGGTAAAATCTTCTCTACATTTGTCCTCAGGGTGTTACAGAGTTGAGTTGAGGAGAGCCAACTGTTCAATTTAAGCAGACTGGTTTTTGCCGGGGTGTTGTACATCACATAATCTAAGGATAACGGACTCATTGTTTAGAGGAGCCACGGTACCTGGGTGTTCCATTTTGTATGTAATTTATGTGGACTTCCGGGTGGCTTTTGATGGGCTGAACCATGGAAAAGTATAGTAAAACATTGAAAATTGGGGTTGCCCTTTGTGGCTCTTGAATTTTCTTAAGGGGCTGCTGTCCCGATCCGAGTCCACCTCCCCTTTCTCCTCACCTGTCTCCTCCGAGGTACGTACACTAGGATCAGTATCAACCTTGCCTGGCTTCTTCTTAGTCCTTGGAACCTTGCCTTTCGGTGTTCTGGTCTTCTTTTCGTGAAGATAAGGTCTGGCCCCTCCGGAGGCCACCTTGACAGAAGAGTGAACCTATCACCGGGGAAACCCATGGGGCCAGCCTCAGTTCTAGGGAAAAAGCCCGAAGGCGGAAAAAACCCTAGTCCATAGATGGGTTCGGAAGGTGGGTCCTTTAGACGGTACAGTTCAATTGTGTGCAGTTCCGAGATGTCCGAGTTGATGATGTAGTCAAAGTATGTGAAGGCAGGAATACAGGAGACAAGAAACCAAGACACATAGTAAAGGGTATCAGACCCTGTGAGTAGGGTATGGAAAGGAAGGTATGGAAAAGTAACGGGATACAGTAGTTAGAAACAAGAGAAGGACTACTGTACCAAAACAGAGAGAAGGCGTAGTCTGGAGCAGCACTAACCCACGAATCCGGCGAAATGGAAAAGAACAATTCGCCGGAAGGTATTACGCCAAAGAGGAAGAAAAAGGTAGAAAAGTAACAAAGGCTTTAGGAACGCGGAGGTCACCAGCACAGCGCTTCCGTGAGAGAGGAAGAAGAAATAACCAGTCAGAAGGGCTGAAGGAACAGCAAATCAAGTAAGAAAGCTCCAGTCTCCGGACGCGGAACACCGTGCGCGAGCACCATCGTGGCCGGAGTACCAGGGTGAAGTAAGGAAAGTTGAAGTATAAGGTAAGGAAAAAATAGGAAAGCGGAAGGGTACCGTAGCAGTCGTAACAGCGGAAATCGTGAGCGCAGAGCAGACTGTAGCGAACACGGGATAAGGAAAGGTAATGAAATAGGGATAAAGAGAAGGAACAAGGGAGTAATGAGGAGTAGGAGATATACACAGGATGGCAATAATCCAAAGTAGAAGCGTTGAGAGCGTGAAATAACAGATACAACGCGCCGAAAAGTGGGCGGAGCCGGATATATATAAGCTCCAGCGTCATGTTGGGCGCCATGTTGGGTGAGGACTAGACCGTTCACCATCTGAACCGCCATTGATACCAATGCTTCCAATCTTGGGTCCTGACAGCTGCATTATGACAGGCAAGCACAAGTGTGACTGGACAATCAAGGCGCTATGTCCATCCTGGTCAAATTTTACAGGGTCTAATGCAGGTTTGCACCCTGGCTCCCCTTTTGTATAATATATATATATATATATATATATATATGTTCTTCCCTTGCACTTCGTCCCAGAAGTTGGTTGTTTTCCAAGAATCGGTGACCGCCCAATACCTTATATGTTACTTCCAATGACCTGGTAATGTTGAACTGTACATATATCTATAGCTATATAACTATACATATAGCATTGTGAGGGCCATGTTTGACACCTTAGTAAAATATGCTATTGAAAACAACTAAATTATTAACATGGGGAAAACTAAGGGAATGGTGGTCGCGAAAACTAAGGTTAAGTGCTCTGTTTTTGCCACCAGTTTGGTGACACTTGACTCTTGGTGATGTACCCAAACTTGGGCCTGGACATGACTGTAAATAGATCATATACTCATGTAAAAGAGGCCAAGGTGGCTTGCACATTTTGCACATTTTTTTCGTACCATGCTACTTTAACGCAGTGGCCTGAGTAACTTTGTGCAGCTTTTTGTATGATTTCTACTAGGTTCATGCAGTGGCACGAGAAACTTTGTTCAGCTCTTTTCGATTCGTATGAGGTTCACATAGCAGCATGAGGAACTTTGTGCCGCTCTTTTCAATTTGTACTAGGTTTGCGCAGCAACACGAGAACATTTGTGCCACTCTTTTCAATTCATGCTAGGTTCACACAGCAGCACAAGAACCTTTGCGCAGCTCGTTTTGGGTTGTGAGCCATTATGAGAAACTTTGCCCCGCTCTTTTCAATACACAACGGAGGTGAAACGGCAGATTTCACAAAACGGATTGAAATAACAGAACAGAATTTGACAATTTTGCCCAGCCCTACACACAATTACCTTTTAATATAATGTTTCTATATTAGTGTATGGCAATTGGATACCAATCCATGTACCCTAGTGGCACATAGAAGGCATCAAAAGTATGTCAGGGAAATGTTTTGGAAGCATTTGATTGTGGATATACATATCACAAATACCCTGACAGGGAGTATCTTCTTGATACTAATGTTTGCAAGAGAACTCTTGCCCTACTCATTTGTGGAGAGAACTGGATTACAGCGCCTTAATGGAAATATTTGATCAAAGCTGGGAAATTCCCAGCTAGCAATTATTTCTCTCACAAAGCATAACAGAATTGCACAATGGGGTTATGGCTACAGCGGGGCAGGTACTACAACAATCAATGGAGCAAAATGTCCACACTCACCCATGGCATTTGGATCTGTGGTCAGAGAATTGACTACATTGCTGTAAAGGCACACTAGGTGGACCTTCCTTCCCCCAATAGCCAAGGGGGTTCATTGAGTTATTCAAGGGGACAACAGGTGTGTGCACTCATCACCATGCAACCTTGTGCTTGAAATGCTTTCAGGGCAAAAAGCGCAGGAGAGTTGACAACTGGGAGAAGGTAGAGTAAATGGAAACAGAGTGGCTAAGGCATCATAGTTTGCATTTGTGATTTGTTTGCAGCAGTTTACCAAATGTGTTTTCTGCATTTTAAATTGGCAAGACAGCACATGTCCCTGATTCTAAAGATAGCCTGCACCTAGTTTGTACCTGTTTCACTAGAAAATGTAAGCATGTGAAAGAAATGGTTGTAGTGAACCACAAGATCATCTCCCATTTTAGTTGGGTTTATGTTGCAAACAATGCACTATGCCACCTACAAGCGAGCCAAAAGTTGCCACTGCACAACCAGAAGGTCTCAGAGGTCACCCATTGGACTCTTCACATCATGAACAGTCTATATTAGCAGTGCAAGTCCATTTCAGACTATTGCAAAACTCACAGCTGAGATGTAGATGGGGCATTTTAATACCATGTAGTGACAGCTGCTGTCTAATGTCTGCTCAAAAGTTACAGCATTTTAAAGGATGCCACAAAGTGGGTTAGACATGACAATGCATCTCTAAGTGAGGTTCTCCCTCTGGTGTACGTGCTTGAGACTTAACATGTCTACATGTAAAGTGCCCATGCCTTAGGAGGTATTGTGAAAATGACAAATCTGTGTTCTGCCTGTCATCAAGAACGCAGGCAGCAGGAAGGACACCAGCCAGCTCAACCTTTGTCAACTACACAAACTACACCAAGCTTATCAATCTCACTAATGATGGGAGCATCAAGGGTCAGTTCATCACTGACACCAGTTAAAAGCTCTGTGAGCAGTGCAGGTACAGCCTATGGAGAGGGCAATCTGTGTGATACCCTCCTCAGTTACTCAGGCATATTGCATTCAGTTGTATAATTAATAGGAACAGGCAGAATAATCCTGACAGGTACTCGATGCTTATGCACTTGGCACTTCACCCAGGGGAAAGGGTGAAGACCCATTACAGCATGTATTTACTTATAGAAAAGTAATGCTTTTGTTGAACAAAACAGCTTACAAAATGGAGCATTGATAACATGGTTCCTTGACAATGAGGTAGAGAGAATGTGACTTGAAGACCAGATGTTGCAGAGGAAGGTGGAGACATAAACCGGGGACTCAATAACATAGGATTGGGATGGTGGAGGATGTGCTAAATTAAGGATGGAGGGGTGATGAAAAAGAGCTGGCTTTAGGGTTCTCTGTGAGGGTAGGGAGAAATAAAAAGAAGGGTAGTGGAGCAAGGTAGAGTGCTAGAAACCAGGTTCTTCAGAAAGGAGGAGGGCTTTGAGGTTGAAATTTAAATGGTGGTAGAGTTGGAGTAGTACAGAGAGGAAGAGCATTCCAGAGTAGGGGAGATGGAGTGAGCAGAAACAAAAGGGAGCTCATGGAGCTCAGTGAGTGGCAAGGGGGTAAGACAACGATAATCGTAACAAGCAAGGGGGAGAGTAGAGAGTGTGATGAGCAGGTAGGTAGGGTGGGGCAAGACCAGGTGTAGTTTTGAAGATGGTGAGAAGAAGTTAATACTTAGCACTTTGTTTGATAAATAACCAGACATTCTGGCGATGGGCAGAGACGTTAGAGGTGAAGGAGAAAGTTTGAAGTTGAGGACTTTGTCCAGAGGTGAAATAGCATAGTTGGGAAGGCCATAGAGTAGACTGGCACAGTAGTTATTTATTGAAAGGACTAAAGAGGAGATTAGCTGTTTAGCAGTATTGAAAGGAAGACAATTTGGATTTGAAGAACAAGAAGTTGTGAGATGGGTAGATGATGACACCAAGGCTACGGGTGGAAACAGAGTAAGGAAGGTAGCCAGGAGAGAAAAGAAGAAGAGGGTGATAGGAAGAGATAGTGGGGTTCAATAGCATTTTGCTGGTCCAGATTTAACGTGCTGGTAATAACATTTACCAGCATGTTTCCGGAACCAACAAACTACACGGTTTGAGGTGGAGTGGCCTGATTTACCTCCAGCCAAGAGCTGGAGGTAAGTCAGTCACCCCACTGGCAAAAAACAACCGGCATTACCCGCACCAGTATTACCAGTGCCAGTAATACTAGCAATCTCCCCATGAAGTCCTATAGAACTCCATGGAATGGGGATTAGCCAATCCTTGTTGCCACTTGTAATCTGACAGTAATTCCGGCAGACCAAGTTATGGTAACGGTATTACCGTTTGGTAGCTTCCCGCTGAATTTACCGGTGAGAGAATTGAGCTGAAGGATTTTTGGAAGTGCCTAGGTTGGGAGGATTGAGACAAAATGAGAGGGAAAGAGAAGTTGCGTTTGGCAGAGTCAAGAGCTGAGGGGTAGTTTGAAAGAGCAGTGAGGCAGAGTTGGAGATTTGAGCAGCACCTTGAGCTTTGCCAAGTGCAAAGCTTTTCCCATATTGTTGTTTTTAGGGTGCAGATGAGAGGTGCGTTCCATGGCTGTGGGGGGAGGATTTGGGAATACATGTGGAAAGAGGGTAGTGAGAGGAGAAGGTAGCATAGAGAGCAGTGTTAAAGTTAGTGAAGTCTTCTTCAGTGAATGGAAAGGTAAGTTCATAATAGGAGGAATGAAGGTCAGAGAGGAAGTCAGGGAGTATGAAGGAGGGAAACTTGCACTTAGCAACAGCAGAAGTAGGTGGAGAGAGTGAGGATGAAGCAGGAATGGATATTCAGGCAAAGACGATAGAGTGATCAGAGGAAGAAGGATCAGTGGAGCTATTAGAGGCAGAGAGTTGAGAGTAGAAGAGAGACGAGAATAAGATTGTGGGAGAATCTATTTCAATGGGTGGGAAGAGAGTGGACAGAAGAGAGTGAGTGGTCAAGGAGAAAAGGATACAGCAGCAGACAGAGAGTAGTGGTTAAAGTCACCAGTGACTGATGGTGATCATGAGGGAGAGAGTCAATTAGTTGGGAGAGGTGGTTAAAGAATTGACCTACTGGACCATGTGGCTTATAGAGAGAGATAATATGTGTGCCATATGGGACAGTGATTGTGGAGATAGTGTATTTGAAAGAGGAACAAGTAGCAGGAGATATGGGAGTAGTAGAGCTAGGAAGCTTGGATGATGAAAACATTCCTACCCACTCACCCACTACCCACCCACCCTGCCAGTGAGGAGAGTGGGTGGAGGCGTAGGCAGGGTCATGAAGGGCAGTCAGGGTTGCAGAATCAGAGGGATAGATTCAGGCAAGGGCAATGAGGTCAAGAGAAGGAGAAGGAGAAAGCGACAGGGAGAAGTCAGAGGTAAAGGATGTTTTATTACAGATAAACAGTGCCTTCCAAAGAGCAATAGAAAGAGTGTAAGATGTAAGAGCATAGCAACATTACGTCTGAGAAATAGAGTGGCACTGGGGGTATGCTTGAAGAGGAAGTTGAGTGAAAGCTGTGGTTGGAGTAGGTTTTGTGAATGGAGAGAGTAGTGGAGCGAAAACATGGGTGATTTCGAGGAGAACAGATGATAGGGATGGGAAGAGAGTTGAGATACTTCTGTGCAGAAGAGAGTGACGAGAGAAGAAGAAGGAGATAGCATTAGAATTGCATAGTGGGGGCAAGGTTGAGAAGAAACAGTAATGGATACTTACAGAAAAGTAGAAGGACATTGTAAAGCAAAGGTTCAAAGGCAAGAGACTCAGGGAAGAAGGGTGGGAGATTGTATTTTACTTCAACCCTAAATATGCCTATCGGCTAGACGCCCACGTGGAGCTACTAGCTACTAAACTATGTGACAGGGCAATGTTTCCTCAAGATTGCTTTTGGAATCAGGACCCCAGTCACATGATCTGAGACCAGTGCCCCCAGTTGGTGATTGGAATGGAAGCAGGTATGTAGCACGCATTTAAAGGCTGAGATCAGCAGTTGTTACTGGGCTATCCGATGGTTAAAGTCACCTCAAGATGTCTGCTGATTTTAGCTCTGGCACCCTGGTCACGTGGTCTGAGACCAATGGTAGTTAGAATTGAAGGAGAGCTGTGAGCAGTGCTGGCTGGCTTTGGTGAAACAAGCAGTCCATCTGGCCAACAGCACTTGTGTGAGTTACTGCAGAATTGATAAATTGTGCCCCCCCCAAAGTACAGTCTGACAGATCTTTAGGTGTGGCTTGGGCTATTGACTCTAACCACAGAATAATCCTTGCAGTGCTGCAAGATTCAACAATGTGCATAAAAATGAATGAGAAATATATTGCTGAAGTATATTCAATGAAATCTACCCACAGCCAACACACCAGCTTAGACGGCAACACTAATTTGTTGCACAGTGCATGTCATATATTGAGAAGGAGAGGATGGTTGCTTTGTAGTGTATGTGGTTGTGAAATATTAGTTATAGTAGTGTCTGAAAGGCCCTGACCAGCTGCTTCTATACACATGCTATTGTATTTTTACCAAAAAGCGGGTAACATATTTTAATCCTGAATACACACTAGTCAAAGGTTCTTAGTTTCTTCCACAGGGTGCAGCCACCCAGCATTGTTCTTGTGATCTTTCAAACGTAATAAACCTCCCATAAAGTTATCAGATTCTATCAGAGGGAACAGCCAGCGAGCAAGATTCTCATGCTCTTTCAGTGTGTGTAGTCACTCGCCATGGTACTGAGGATCTTTCACAGTTTGCAGGATCTACCAATGCTCTTGCACTCTTTCACAGGCTGCAGCAAACCACTACAGTTCTTGGACGTAGTCACTCACTAATGTTCCAGGATTCTTTCATAGGGTGCTGATACCAACAAATGTACTCATGTTCCCCCACATGCCAGAGCCACACACTCATTTTCTAAGGCTGTTTGGCAATGTGCAGCAATCAATTGACTGTCTTTGCCTCTTTCACAGCGTGCAGGCAAACTCTCTTTCCCTTTCAAGAACTGCAGTCACAAAGCAAGGTTCTCCAGCACTTTCACAAGTTGCAGCCACCCATCAAGGTTCTTGGGCTCTTTCAAATGATGCAGCTCCTCACCAGGGTTCTCATGCTATTTCTCAGGGTGCTGCCACCCAACAAGGTTCTCAAGCTATTCCACACCACAGCGTGCCACTTCCCATAAAAACGTTTTTAAAGCTGTCTCACAGAGTGTTTCGTAAAGTTCTCCAACCCTCCAACACTACCACTTTTGCAGTTGGGGCTGTATACCTGTGTGGGCAGTCCATCCCCCATGAATACTTAATTTCTTTACCTCTGCACAGCAATCCACAGGAGGGGAGGGTGGTGGAATGATATATATGTTCACCACCCCATCATAGTCCAGCTCTGCCCAGCTAACAAAGTCCCCAAAATAACAACAGTACATTCCTACATGCCGCATGATGTTGTTGAGGGGTCCTCCCAATGATTTGTGCTGCTGGTGTCATATCACCCAAATGCATATCAGGGTAGCAACAGAAAAAGATTCCTGATACTGATCACAGTGTCGGGTGACACTGGAGCTGATAAGGGAGTCTGGGCTGGTGCAGGCATTTGGGCACACCATGACCCGTTCTGAGTCATGCTGCACCCAAACCCTGAGACATGGTAGGATCCTCCCCAAGCTCCTCACCACTGCTGGAGGTGGCAGTGAATTCCACATGTTCTCTTGTGCCCTCCAATAACGCATGCACTTTATTTATGTATTTATTTATTTATTTATTTATTTATTTATTTATTTATTTATTTATTTATTTATTTATTTATTTATTTTATTGTTTGAATCATTGTTGAATCTTTGTACACCTTTCACTGATATAATTATTCCATGAACTTCTAGAGCTTGTATTGCTTGTGTTATCAAGCACACAACCAAGTCATATCTTATCACTTATTCAATCATGCAACATACAGAAAAAGACATTTCCATTTCCCTCAAATTGTGCTAATACATTTCAAATAAAATGAATGTGCTCAAGTCAGCAATTGTGCCAAATAATGAGAGCATGTTAAATCAACAAGCACACTACAAATATGCCTGCCCTTAACTCAAATAGACCCGAACAATTTCACCAAAACTGTAACCAGGGTATCGGAAACATTGCTTAGTGACAATCTGCTACTACCCTGAGAATGGGACAGGTGTTTGCTACCAATGAATCCTCAACTATGTTGCTGCCGTCTTCTGGGTCTTGCACAATGATTTATTGTAGTGAGGGGCAACAGGGTCATTGGAGGAGTCCCAACAATGGCAACAAGAACAAAGGCACGGGCGGCTGGGCCTCATGTGGATGATGCAACAGAGACAGGGGAGGCAGAGCCTCATGTGGATGATGCAACAGAGACAGGGGAGGCAAAGCCTCATGTGGATGATGCAACAGAGACAGGGGAGGCAGAGCCTCATGTGGATGCCCTCCACTATTGTAGCACTATGGCATGTGCCTAATGTGGGAGGAAGAGGTGGCTGCAGGAAGCAACGTGGAAGATGAGTCAGCTTGGGGCCAAAGAGGAGGCTGTGGATTCCATCCAGAAGAGCAAGTGTTCTGCTTTGGACAAGGAGGAGGTTCTTTAGGAGTAGAATTTGGGAATGGCTGGTTTGCAGTGGTGCTGTCCATGCATGGAAGACTAGGTTTTATAATTGGCTGGTGTTTCATAATTATCGTCTTGACACTCTGCGCATTGAGACTGAATGTAGTGATACAGATCATATTGCCTTGCTTGTTTTCAAATGATTTCTCTTGTAGTAGGACATCTTATAGAAAATATGCAGGGCATTTATGGGAAGTGTAAATGCTTTTCCTAGGGTCAACTTCCTCACAAAATTGGATATGGTGGTCCCCTACATGCTTTTCAAAGTCCTACATCTATCTAAAGTTCCTCCTAATATGTAGATACTGGCCATAAAGCAGAATTTCCCTATGAAACCGGGGTAGAATATATCATAATTAAGTATTCATTACCATTGGTCTCCTTTTGGAAGAGAGAACAACCCAACTAGCATGTACAGCACAAATATCCACCCAAACACACACACAAGTATTTGTTTAGTCACATCAAACAGAAGACCCTACAAAATGGAATACTGATGTAGATTCCTGTAGATAGGTAGAGTTCCATTTACTCCACAAAAGTATCTCAATATTTACTAAGTTGTTCTAATACAGATCACAAACTGAAACAATTGGTCTCCCTGTAGGTTTTCCAAGCATGTTTATGGAACGTTTGGAGTTCATAGAATTTTGCAGTATGTTTCCTAGTTTCATCCAAGAAAACATATTCATGACTCAGTATGTAATCCTCCCAAAGATCCCTACCATTGAATTCCAGAATACATGTTAATGTCTGGTGTAGGGTCCTGTCTTAAATTAAGCTCCAATTGAGATGCCTTAGAGCTTACCCCTCCAAAGAAGGATAGGACTCCACTCTGGCCTCATGGAAATGGTGACTGGGCAGGGGCAGCCCCTTTGCTTCAGTTGCTGGAGCCCAAGACTAGGGGCGACAGCTCAAGTGTGCTTTTGGGGCTACTTGAAATCTGCATGAGATGCATGATTGTTTACCCCTTCAGAGAAGACTGGGACTGTTCCCTGGGTCAACAGAACTCAAGCCTGTGTGAGATCAGACAATCTGAATTGGTGGTTGGAACCCAAAGCTGGGGCTACCACCAAGAGCATGCTTGATGGGCACTGGGAGCAGTTCCCCAAACCCGGAGATGATCTGGACAGCATACCATGTGGAGTTCCACAATGTTCTCCTTCTCTAATTTGTAGGACTGTGACTAAGTATTCTTTTAATTTGTGCACAGTGTCTGACAGAAAGGGAGATTGAAACAATGCAGCCGACCTCCTTACAGACAAAACTGGAGACAAACAGCAAACAGCTTTTACCAGGGCCTCCTGATCGGCATGGCCATCTATGTGCGTATTCATTTCATGACGCACAATGTATTGGAATGAGAAGGTTGGCCTTTCACTTCCTATTGTTGGGATCTAACTTTAATGATTTGGCGCCTGGGGCCCCATTCCAGGCTTAAACACATCCTGTACCTGGTGAAACCTTTTTGAATGTTTGGACAGCCACTTCAGATATGTGGCTGAAGTTCATGTACACAAACTTCCTCTCATGGTAAAATACTGGGAACACTGAGGTTTCAATGTCACTAATCAGCCATGCGGTTTGCTTGGCTGACCAAGTCCTCCCTCAGACAGCAAGTATGTTCAAAGGCATATGGGCTGCTTGAGATACCTCTTATGAAGGGGAACTTGTTCAAATGTTATGAAGTGCAATGCCCGACTCCCCTCATCTCTCCCCTTACTCCTCCTACCTCCTTCATTCATATTTCACCTGGGTAAATTGCTCTACATACTGTTTTTTTATGGCTTGTCTCATGTTTGAATTATGCTTCTAGTTTATCATATTCTGTGTATTTCTGTTGTTATAATGTAAGCGTTTTGGTGTAAACCGCTATATAAACTTAATAAATACAAATACAAATACAAAATACAACATGACCATCCATGCCCTGAGCACTTAAGGAGGTCACTACTTGGATTTATATGGCCACCCAGTCTATGCTGTCTGTTCCATTTTCCTCTGCTCCAGTTCCAGTGGTCAGCAGTTAATGGTTTTGCAATACCTATAATACCTGGCTGGAGGTATCTAAGTTTGGTTACCACTGAGATGGAGGGTCACAGGGGTGCAGAGGTGACGATTTGGGGTGCCTGTTTGTTAACCCTATGCCTTCATTGGGGTGTAATGAGATGGCACATCTATAACACTTATTACACCTATACTTGTGGTTCACCAGTTTATTTACATTTTAGTCTTTCCACCTTTTTGTACACCTTTTTCACTAGATTTTTTATGATGCTTGGGTATACACCTGCACTATTGTAAGGGAGGAAGGGTCTCCCAGGCCTTCCTTCATTCCAACTGAAAGCACATGATATGCCCATTGCACGGCTGACAACGCACCCCTGGCCAAGGTGTGTGGTAGCCATTGAATGACACATAACTGTGCATGGCAAATGAGCCGCGAGACTCCATTTTGTGTTAACCACCAACTCTATTTTCTAGTAGGCCACATAAAAATGCTGAATTCAGGCCTGCACCTCTCCCCTTCATTCTCCGCGCACAGTCAGCATGCCAACCCCCCACTTCCTCCCCTCTACCGTCTCAACGGCTGTCCTGTTCTCATGGAAGCCTGGGTGTGAAATGTAACAAGCTAAACAATGCATCTCTCCTCTTTCTTTTTAATCACTCCCTTGTGAGTGAGTGCACCGTTTGCTGTAGTGGCTAATGGGTTGCCACGTGTAGGTGTCATGTGCGGTGGTGGGTATTGTTGTGTGCTTTGCGGGATGCTCTGTGTTCGTGTGCATGCCGGGGATCTGCTTGTTCTTCGCATCTATATCCACCCATAGGCAGGCCGTAGGGACTACCTGGGTGTGGGTAGCCATAATGTTGTTCATTTTGATGAGATGCCATGGGATGGCTACGCCACTCTCTTGAAAAATTGCCCCATCTACCACAGTTCCAACACACTCCTTGCCCTCCTCCTCTGGGCCCCTGACCTCCATACCCCCCTCTTGACCCTCTGTACCCACGTCTTCCTCCCCTTCTTTGCCATTGTGGCACTCCATACTGCTCCTCTCCGACCCATTACTCCTGTCCGTTTGCTGCCCAATGTGCTGCCATTCTTGCCTGTATTGCTATTGGCCCCTCCTCCCCAACTCCTTGTCGTTCTGTGGGGAGGGAAGCAGCTACTGCTGTGACCTTCACCAATTTTGTTTGTACTACTTTAGCTTCGTCTGCCAACCTTGTTTGCACTCTCCTTTTCCCTCTCTTTGATCCTCCTACAGTGGTGCACTATGATGCTCTGTATTTCTGGCCAGCCTTTGGCGTCTATCCCAGCAATTTGATTGGTTGCCTCCTGAACTTCCTTTGGGAGGCCCCTCTTAATTATGAAGTAAAAAGATTGACCCCAAGCCATGCCTGTCTCTGCTCTCCACATGTCCTACACCCAAAGAATGTAAGCTGAAGCATCTTCGTCTTCCCCCATGGTGCAATGCATAACTGACTGCAAATTGGGAGTGTCTGGGAAAGTGCCCTTCAGTGCGTCCCGTACCCGGGCCCTCCCAGTGTTGTTCTGTCTCGGATTTGTGTCCGTGGATGTTGTAGGGTATTTTGTGGAGATTTGGGGCCTGACGGTATTTTATTACCGCCGAAAAATAACTTAGCAATAATCACTCTTTGTATTCAGATTTGGCCATGTGCAACAATAATACAATGGACATGCATTATTTCAGCACCCAGACCTGCATATTTGGTATACGTGGTTGGTGGTATTTTGGTGAGCATAATTCCCTTGTTTTATTTGTGGCCCCAATGTCCAGAATCCCTTATCTTCGCTTAGATTTTTCGTGTGATCACTAGAGAGACCTCAGACCTGCATTCTAGAGATACCACAATTTCCAGTGATAGTGTTGGTGCGCCACCATGGGCAAACTCACTGACTTATTTACGACAGAGAGCTATATGTGGTAGTCTTGTGGTAATTTCCACTACCTTATATACGGTAGGGAGCTATGTTCAGAGAGTCTCTCTTCCCGTTGGCTCATGTACCTCCAACAAGTTATACTACAGTCACTCACAATTATTCATACTGATTCTGACATACACACATCTGTCTTAAAATGACCATTGCACTGTTTAAAAATCTCCCCACATCATTGGCATTGTAATGGTAAATAGAAAATAAACCACCCGTCTGTTTTCAAATATTTTCTGTATTATAAAAGTTGCATTTAGACATGACCTCATTCTTTACAGCAATAAAATGGAACAATCAAAGCATTTTCAATGACACACTGCAATTATAGTGGCGGAGAACAGAACTTAAATTGCAACATTAGCACTTGATTAAGACACGCACGGGACTTTCATTTTTCTACACTGACTGCATACTTTCGTGCACACACACAGCTCCCCCAGTTAGGTAATTACCTTATCTGTTCAGAGGCTTCTCTCTGTGAATGTGGCTCTCTTGGCTTAACTCCAACAAAAAGGAACGCTTGCCTTCTCAAGCCGGGGTCATTGCCTGGAATTCTCAGCTTTTTCAGATAGGACTGCCTCTGCCAGTGGAAAGGTAATTCTTTCAGCTTTCCCCAGTCTCGACTGCAGCAGGACACCCCCACAGCCAGGCCTTCTCCCCAGTAGTGCAGAAAGATGTCTGCCTGTCTTTTTCCCTGCTACTGCCCACTAAAACTTTCCTCTCAGCCCTCTTTATGACGTGTCCCAATGAAATCCATCATCTCTCATCCTCCTACTCTTTAACAATAGCTTCGCTTATACATTTGCAATTGTTGCAAATCTGACTTCCTTCCTCCTGCAGTTACTGTGCACAACAACACGGATAATCAGGCAGAGAAGAGAGGAAAAAAAATCTGCACACTCATTTAACTGGTTTTCAAAGTATGCCTAATTCTGCAGTAGAGAACACATTTTATTAGTGGGTTATATTAAAATAAGGTTTTATTAGTCAGGTTAATTGTTAATAGATTAGCTGTTAATTTTCAAATGTGTCTCTAGCAATATAGGCATTTCAGGTGAAAATATAGTGTGCATTTTTAAATGAACACGTGTGCTTTTAACTGTAAAAATAGCTTTGCATCTTATATGTTAAAATCGTTTTTTTGACTGAATAGCCTGTCTTTCCTTGTTAATCTGCTAACCCATATAGCAATACACCGCACCCTTGTGGTGGTGGTGCTGCAAAGTGGTGGTGCTGCAAAAAAAAATTGTGCTACTTGTGCAGTATTGCTGTACTGTGTACTGTAACACGCCAAATATCCTTACATATGAAAATTTTCAATCAACATTTCATCTGAGTCCATCAGTTCATAAAATGTTCCACATTTGCCTTCTCGGTGGAAGTGGCATTACTTTAAGTTTAAATTTTCCAAGTCAATTAAAAACAATGAAATAAAACAACTAACTAAAACAAATAAGTAATATAACAAGTTAAAATAAATAATTAAAATAATAAATACGTGGAACTTCATATGCCGGAACTTTTGCTTTGTCTCTTTTGGTATGTCCCGACCAGCGATGTTATTCGGTTCATTCGAGTACTCTTTCATCTTGGCAATCTTGAATCCACAGTATTCATCTCTTTTGGCATTCCGGTTATTTTGTCTTCACCTCCACCTGGAGGCAGGCATCTTTTGGTCTTCATCCAGGGGACTCCAGGACTCCATCGTCTCCCGTGGCCTCTGATCCCGGAACCTCCGACCAAATAATGTTAATTGTCTAAATCAAAATAGAAAATAAACAGATTAAGTACATAGCACAATACTAACTTCATCCTTTTGCCAAAAATAAAACATGCTTGGTAAAAATACTTCGTTTTTTTTTTTCTTTTTTCTGAAATTAAACACAAGTTAAAAGAAAACAAACACATATAAAACAGCATTCAATATTTAATACACTTTCTCTCTGCACACCAACCACGAGCTTCCGTTATATGTGCATTTATTTATTTATTTATTTATTTATTTATATTATATATTTTCACATATATTACAGTGTTTATGTGCCATCATTACAATCAACTTTTTTTTAACTTCTTTGTCACTGCCTCCTGATCACACCCATTTATTTTCTCAAGGGACTCTATCCGTTTCCACATGCTCAAGCTGCCTGATCTCATGTCTGGGATGGCATGGTTTGATTTGATTTACATGGACAAACTGCTCTATTGCTGTTTCACCTTCATTTTTCAAAATTTTATACACTACAGGAGATACTTTATCTATAATTCGAAATGGCCCCTGCCAGGCTGCCAGAAATTTAGAATTTTTCTGTTTACTTTTTCCAAAATGAAACTTGTACACCTGATCCCCTACATTGTATTCCTTTACTGATGTCTTTTTGTCATAATATGACTTAGCACTGTCAGCAGCTCTTTCCAGATTTCTCTGCACAAAAGCAAATGCATGTTGCAAATGCCTCCTCAGTTCATCAATATATTCATGAACTGTGGATGCACTCACTAGAGTTTGCTCATGTGTTCTGTATAGTAGGTGTTGTGGTAACACCATTTTCCTACCTGTTAAGACCTCATGGGGGCTAACACCTGTTGCTTTGGCAGGAGTCGACCTGATTGCCATCAAAACCAATGGTAAACGCAAATCCCAGCTGGAACCTGCTTCTGCCACAAATTTCTTTAAAATATCCACAACAGACCTATTGCTTCTTTCAACTGTACCTGAAGACGCCGCCCGATATGCGATATGTAGTTTCCTTTTCACACCTAGTATTTGCCATACCTTACTCATTAGAGTACTTGTGAAATGACTTCCTCGGTCTGACTCAATTCTTTGTGGCAACCCAAACCTTGAGAACACATGGTTCACCAGCAATGTGGCTGCTGTTTGCGCACTACAATCTGGTGCAGGAATGCACTCAATCCACTTTGACATCAAACATACCACACTCAAAATATAACGGTGTCCCCTGCTCGACCTTTTTAAAGGACCTATATAGTCTATTTGCAAATCTGACCATGGGAGAGTTAGGCCTCTTTTCATCAATGGTGCTCTATGCATTGGTGAAGCAGGTTTAAATTGGGCGCATACTAGACATCCTCTAGTATATAATTCCACATCTTGGGACATATGTGGCCAGTAAGCATAATCTTTTAGTATTTCTAATGTCTTTTGTGAACCTCTATGACCTGCAGTTATGGCATCGTGTGCATGGTGTAGCATTAGTCCTCTGAATGAAAGGGGTACTACCCACTGTATTTGCCCTGTTATGGACTCTCTAATCATGAGTCCATCCTGTAATCTAATTCGTGTTTTGTTCTTTAATAACACCCTCAATTCTTCTTTTCCCATGCAATCATTTTCTGTTAAAGGATTTTGTTCAGGATCTATCAAATGATTATAATAGATTCCCAAAATTTGATCATTCTTTTGTGCCTCAATCAAATCTTGGTCTGGCGTGTCATGACTCCACTGCACCACCGGTTGATCTACCTCCTTTGGTGCTTTAGAACGTGTGACTGCATCAATTTGTATTTCACCCATTAAATAATCAATAGGTAGCAATTCTCCCATCACAGCCCCAATCTTAGCCAGATGGTCTGCCTTATCATTTCCCTCCTTATCCTCTCCTGGTGTTTTTAAATTCCCACGAATTTTTCTCCAGTATATTGTTAAATTATTTTCTGACACCAATTTGTCTATGGCTTGTATCATTTTTCCATGTTTAAGTGGCTTTTTGTTGTATGTAACCATGCCTCTTGCTTTCCAACCAGGCAAATATTCCACAAAGCTATTCCGTGCATAGTCAGAATCAGTCACCAGGACAATTTCACTGAACTTTTTATCAACTGCAGTAGCAATTGCTTTATAGATGGCTGCCAATTCCGCCACCTGACTGCTCCTATCTCCAATCCTCATCCCTATACTAGGAACGCCTTCACATTTCAACCAGACATTTCCTATTCCTGCCACTAATTGTTTATTACTGTCATTTTCAATGTGAAAAGCACAACCATCCACATATACAGTTGGCAAATCCTTGCATGTTTTTTCATCAAAAGCTTTGTGTGGTGATTGTTCAAATTCCTGTAAACTAGCTTCCACATCCATTTCATTTGTTATTTGTTCAGCTGCACAGTCATGTAAGTCAGCTAACCCTTGAGCAATTGGGCTCTTTTTATTTTGTCCATATCTTACTTCTACGGGAAAACCTTGTAATGCCAGTGTCCATGAAGTGATTCTGGATTGCGCTAGATTGCCTGATCTAATTCTTTTACTCTCTAAAAATTGCAAAGGTTGATGATTTGTTTCAATAATCACCTTTTCTCCCTGAACAATGGGGCGGAAATGTTGTAGCGCCCACACAGTGGTTAATAGGGCCTTTTCGCATTCATTAAATTTCATTTCAACTTGGGAAAATGCCTTACTTGCATATGCAATGGTTTTGTGATTCAAATCGTGTTTTTGTGATAACACTGCTGACATACAATGTTCAGAAAAGCCTATTTCTATAAAGAAATCCCTGTCCTTTATGGGGTATGCTAAACATGGTGCCTTTACAAGACATTCCTTCAATCTAGCCGCTGCATCAGACTGCTCTCTTTCCCATCTCCAGGGAGTATTTAGTTTAAGCAGTTTAGTCAATGGTTGAGTGATTTCTGCATAATTCTCAATGAACTTTCTGTTATAGCCTGTCATCCCTAATAAACTTTTTACTCCTTTCACATTTTTAGGATCTTTTAATCTTTGTATGGCCTCTATTTTCTTCCTTTGTGGATTTAGCCCATGTTCAGTCACTTCATGCCCTAGAAAGTTCACTTTTTTCTTGCACCATTGTGCTTTTTGCAAAGATACTTTGGCGCCTGCTTTCTGCAATTGGCCAAGCACATGTCTTATTTCATCAAAATGGCTTTTAAGGTTTTCATTTTTTATCAAGACATCATCCACATAAACTATTGTCCCTCTTTCCGCTGCATCCGGCATGGCCTTTCTCAAAAATATGCCAAATTCACTCCCACTATTGATGTACCCGAACGGAGCTCTAAGCCAGGCATATTGAGTCCTGTCAAATGTAAAGGAAAATAGGTGTTGTATCTCCTCTGCCAATGGCACACACCAATATCCAGATGTGAGATCTAACGTGGTAAATACATTTGAACCATGTATCTGAGCTAGGCCCTGATCAATGAATGGTAGTGGCCATCTAGATACTGGTACTCTTTTATTTAACTCTCTTAAGTCTGCACACAGCCGCCATTGACCATTTGGCTTTAACACACCTAAAATAGGCGTATTGGATGTGCTATGAATGGGCCTAATTATTCCCCGTGATTCCAAATTTTTTATAATCTCTGCCAATGATTCTAAACATGCCAGCGGTAGTCTATACTGGCGTACAAACACTGGATTTCTGCTACAACCTTCTGGTAGTGTGGCCACATGTAAATCAGTTAAACCACAATCATAAGCATCTTTTGCAAATACATCCTTAAACTCCATAAATATTTCCCTCAGATTGCGTCGATCCTCATCGCTGTTACATGCATCCGCTAAGGAGATCTGCTCTTCTACCATTCTGGAAAATTCTGGAAACTCTTCTGGTAAAGGAATCTCAGCGCTTTCCTCTAACTGTGTGGCTGTGTCTTTTTGTAGAGCTGCCACTTTCAAATATTTTGGCATATCAGCTTCCACTTCAATGGGCTGATTTCCTGTTTCCTTTTCATTTAAATTAAATATTATGCAATCCTCTTGATGGCAGCACACTGTCTCATTTGAATCATAAGGATACACAGAATGAATTTTAAATATTCCTTTGGGCTGAGAGTCCAGGTGTTCTGGCAACTCGCCCTTGGCATCTACATATTTTTCAGGAATATTCCCAATCACCATGTTATTTAAATCTGCCGTATAATGTGATTTTTGTATGGCCATTCCTAATGGGGAGTTTTCCTCTAAATGAACGTCCTGACAACCTTTATTATTTACCATGATTTTTACAGATCCCTCGCCAATGTCTACCAATGGAATGTATTCATAATCCAGGCCTTGCTGTTTTATGGATTCATTCAGGCATACAAATGCATCAGAGCCTTTCATCTGCTGTCCATTTTTGCATTTCAGTGTTATTGCAAACTGTTTTGTAAATGCAGGAACAATAGTATTTTTCCTCATTTGTAATTCGACTGCATAAGGAACTAGTTGTGCACAATGATAAGCCCTTCTTTTGTCTTCAAATTCAGGTGCCGGACCACCTAGGCGTGACCATATTTTTTGATTAAGGAAATCTAACACCATACACACTCTGTGCATGATGTCATTGCCCATGTAAAATTCATTTTGTGCTCCACTCACTATCCATACATTATGGTAAATTGTTTTCTGTCCAATGCTAATTTTAAGCATGCATCTGCCTGTAATTCGGTTTTCAAAGTCTGGACTGTCCAACCCAGAAACATATTGGTTTTTAATCCTAAATTTCGGGATTTCTTCCCTCTCCATAATTTTTTGCAACAATTTCTCATTAATGAAACTCCTTTCATGTTCAAGCGCTAAAGTGGCTTTTATTGTTTTAAGATAATCATTTATACCAGCGTGAACCCATGGTTGCTCATCTTCCATGTGTATCTCTGCCAGAGTGGTAATGTGTTTTTCTGAATCTGTTTTAGGAACAATATTCTGTTTGCATGTATTCTCTTTTAAGTAAAAACGTAATGTGTGTTCATCTATAGCAGTCTGCCAATCTTTCCTTGGGTCCAAGTATATTTGTACAGGTAGTTTTTCATTGTCGCTCTGATCTTTGTCTTGACACATTAATATAACAGTGACACTAGGTATGCAGCTATTCTGGAGATATACCTCCACAGCATCATTTGTTTTGGCAACGGTGTGACATTCTTTTATATTGTTGTTTTGTGATTTTAGTTTCTTAGGCCTCAATGGTTTTTTGGTTAAGGACCACAGCACTCCATTCACCCCATCTATGAGAGGAGACAATCTTTTCAGGCAATCTGTCCCCATCAGAAATGGAATTTCACAAATAGATGTGATCAATACCTCTTGTTTCATTCTGTGCTTTCCTATTTTTATGTCAACCTCAGTTACACCTATGATGGGCACCTCCTCCCCATTAAAGTTATGCACTGGGCCTTGATTTGCCTTCACTGTGATCTGACTCTGTGGAGGCCTCCCTTCATTGATACTCTTTACCAGCTCCTTGGACATAATTGTGGCCTGTGCGCCAGTGTCAATCATAGCAAAGGTGTGGCATTTTTCTTCTACAGTGATGGGTGCATAATATCTGTCCTCAACTTCCTCTAATACACATAAGAAATGTGAATTCTTACTGATTTCAGGGCTCACCTTTCTCAGGTCTTTTTCACTTTTGGCTAAGCACATTGGTAAATGAAAAGACATTTTTCCCTCCTTTTTACCCATTTCTGTGCGAGGTATTTTATTCATTTCTCCATGTTCAGAGGTTTTTTGGAGTGTGGCCACCGTTCGCCCATCCATCTGGGTAACATCAGAGACCACATTACAACCTTCCAACTGAACATGTGTCACAACATCATTCAGCAATTTGTCATTTTTTAATTCTGTGCATTTGTGATCATTTAGTGTAATACCAGTCCTTTCAGCCTCTTCAAAAATATGTGGCTCAAAGAATTTTTCAGGTGATTGACTTGTACCTTCCTTGTGAGTATTTCCTTTTTCTGTCTGTGTTTGGTCATTGTTTTGCTTGCCCAGGGAAGGAGCTATGGCATCCCCACTTACTCCCTGTTCACTGGTATTCCCCATGCATGAGTCATTTTTCTTAAATCTGTCCCTTTGTTCTTTTGGAATTCCTAATGTTTCTTTTTCATTTGTGCAAATCTTTACTGTTTTATTTAGCTCTAAGTTAAACCGTACCTCTTTTTTAGAAGTATTTACACTTTCCATCACAATTTCATTTACTGGTACTTTCATTTTTAATCCATTAGTCATCTCAGAGTCGTTATGCAAAGTTATATCAGAGCAATCTGTCATTTTGGCACTGCAGTTATCATGAGTACTTAGTCACTTTTCGGAAGCCCCCCGGTCATTGCTATGGCCATCAGCCCCCTCTTTGGAAGGTTGTTTTTGCGCTGTATAGAGCTTTCCTATTTGCTCAGCTAACATTTTCACTTGGGCCTCAAGGCATTGGAACCTTTCCACCTCTCTAGGATCCTCTTTCTGTGGCCTAGGTCGATATTGGTTGTTTTCCCCCTGATTGGATCTATTCTGATACCTCTCAGGTGATTGATACCGGTTGGGATGGTTTCTGAACTCTTGATTCATTTGTGGAGGGGAGCGGGTTGCACCCATCCTTTGATTATAGTCCCCTGGTGGGGAATCATTGTACTGGCGTGGACTGTAGTTCACGTTTTGCTTCATGTCCTGTCTCTCAGATTGTGGGTACTGGCCCCTATATTGATTTCCATTATCAGTAAATCGATCCACATATCGGGGCCTATCCTGATTACCATATATCATGGTGCTGGGATCAAATCTGCTCTGTGTCCCCAATGACTGGTAGGGACCATCATTTCTTTGATCTTGATTTTGTCTCTGATTATTGTTCATACCTGCCATATCAGACCGGTATCTTACCCGGGGTCTATCTCCTAAATATCTAGGGCTGATGTAGCTCTCTCTATTACTAGGATCATGTGATTGGAACATTGGTACAGGAAATGGCGATCTTTGTTGATTACCCCTTTGTTCAGGTGTCACATTATTTTTACCTTGGCTTTGAGCAGACTCAAGGGACATTTTGGCTGACCTGATTTCCATTACTGTGGCTGAGGGTTCTTTAGATTTAGGCCTGGTATCTTTCATTTTATCACTTTCTCTACCCTGACAATAGAGTACCTCATATAGCTTGGTGCTTTGATGTACAATCCATTCAAGGGACTTGTCACGGTCAAATTCACGGACCAATTGGGATATGATGTCTTTCTGTAGCCCATAGAAGTATGCGGTTTTAAACTCATTGGAATTTGAGTCAAAAGATACATCAAAGCGAGAGAATGCTCTTTTTAAGTCTTGTAAAAATTGGCGAGGTGATGTATTAGGTCCAGCAGTAATAGTGTACGCGACTTTCTTTGCCTCTTGCAATGACTGAAAAGGAGAAAAATGACGCCTAATTTCTTTTTCAAACTCCAGCCATGTCATATTCTGCTGTTCATTTAATCCCCTTATGATGCTGGCCGTCGGGGCATCTAAAGTTAAATGAAAATATTGTCTGTACTGTTCCTTAGGTATCTGGAGCGCTTTAAAAATGTCATGCACCGCTTCTAAGTGATCCTCAATGCAGCATTCACCTCCCTTTTTAAATGGTTTGATCAGGGCTTTAATGGATTTCATTATTTTTATGGGGCTACTTGTTGCAATGCATGGAATTGCACTATTTTGTGATTCAATCCTGTTTTCAGGTGTATGAGATTGGTGGCTGCCCCCAATGGGAGTATCAAATCCCCCAAGGGCACTGCAACCAAGTTCAGTCACCGGCCCAGTCACTGGGGCACTAGCTCTTTGGGCAGAGCTAGAATTCACCTCCACTCCATTGAATGTGGTACCCTGCCGCCTCTCCTGGGACCTGGTAATGCACATTTGCTGTTCTAAGTCCTTACACTTTTTAAGGAGTCTGTTGGCTTCATCATGCAAATAATTATTTTCATCACTCATTTTATTAATTGCCTCCTGCATATCGCACATTTGCATTTGGCATTCATTGAACTCTTTATTTCTCTTGTCTCTTTCTTGGATCATTTTAATCATTTCTTGTTCTACACTCTGGAGATCACCTTCTTTTTCGCAATGTTCTTTTTGTAAAATCTGCATTTCTGAAACAACCTCATCTTTATCCTGCCTAATGTGATCCACTAAGGCTTTTAAGTGTGTCAATTCTTGCTCACTATCTTCAAATTGTTTCTTGCTTTTGGATAACTGAGTATCAAAGTCTCTGCATTTTAATTGCATGTCTTTTTGGCATACATCCAATTCTGCTCTCAACATTTCCTGATTTTTACTTGCCCCATCTAATTCAGTCTTTAACCTGTTAATTAGCTGAGTATCATTCTCTTGCATTCGCAGGGACTTGTTTAAAATAAACCATATTTTGCCGCATAGCCGTATTAAACAGTCTTTCTCTGCACTTTTATCGGCTGCATTCAATAATCTTGTAAGGCAGACCTGAATTATGCTGCCTTCTGCAAAAATATTGTCTAGTTTTTCTTTCTGCACCTCACCCTGAATGCGGTTACTCCATTCTAAGGTACTGTTCGAAGACCAATTCCCATGTGCAAATAACTTTGCCTCTAAATATTGCACTAGATCTGAGAATGTGGTTTCCCTTTGTGACATTCTGAAATTCGTTTTTAGTGGCACACTGCTATTATAAAATGGGTTCCCTTTAATGTGCAAATGGCAGTGTGAGACACGCTTGCCACGCCCAGTAGGTACTCTATGATCACTTTCCCGGCCTGCAACGCACCATAAATATGTAGGGTATTTTGTGGAGATTTGGGGCCTGACGGTATTTTATTACCGCCGAAAAATAACTTAGCAATAATCACTCTTTGTATTCAGATTTGGCCATGTGCAACAATAATACAATGGACATGCATTATTTCAGCACCCAGACCTGCATATTTGGTATACGTGGTTGGTGGTATTTTGGTGAGCATAATTCCCTTGTTTTATTTGTGGCCCCAATGTCCAGAATCCCTTATCTTCGCTTAGATTTTTCGTGTGATCACTAGAGAGACCTCAGACCTGCATTCTAGAGATACCACAATTTCCAGTGATAGTGTTGGTGCGCCACCATGGGCAAACTCACTGACTTATTTACGACAGAGAGCTATATGTGGTAGTCTTGTGGTAATTTCCACTACCTTATATACGGTAGGGAGCTATGTTCAGAGAGTCTCTCTTCCCGTTGGCTCATGTACCTCCAACAAGTTATACTACAGTCACTCACAATTATTCATACTGATTCTGACATACACACATCTGTCTTAAAATGACCATTGCACTGTTTAAAAATCTCCCCACATCATTGGCATTGTAATGGTAAATAGAAAATAAACCACCCGTCTGTTTTCAAATATTTTCTGTATTATAAAAGTTGCATTTAGACATGACCTCATTCTTTACAGCAATAAAATGGAACAATCAAAGCATTTTCAATGACACACTGCAATTATAGTGGCGGAGAACAGAACTTAAATTGCAACATTAGCACTTGATTAAGACACGCACGGGACTTTCATTTTTCTACACTGACTGCATACTTTCGTGCACACACACAGCTCCCCCAGTTAGGTAATTACCTTATCTGTTCAGAGGCTTCTCTCTGTGAATGTGGCTCTCTTGGCTTAACTCCAACAAAAAGGAACGCTTGCCTTCTCAAGCCGGGGTCATTGCCTGGAATTCTCAGCTTTTTCAGATAGGACTGCCTCTGCCAGTGGAAAGGTAATTCTTTCAGCTTTCCCCAGTCTCGACTGCAGCAGGACACCCCCACAGCCAGGTCTTCTCCCCAGTAGTGCAGAAAGATGTCTGCCTGTCTTTTTCCCTGCTACTGCCCACTAAAACTTTCCTCTCAGCCCTCTTTATGACGTGTCCCAATGAAATCCATCATCTCTCATCCTCCTACTCTTTAACAATAGCTTCGCTTATACATTTGCAATTGTTGCAAATCTGACTTCCTTCCTCCTGCAGTTACTGTGCACAACAACACGGATAATCAGGCAGAGAAGAGAGGAAAAAAAATCTGCACACTCATTTAACTGGTTTTCAAAGTATGCCTAATTCTGCAGTAGAGAACACATTTTATTAGTGGGTTATATTAAAATAAGGTTTTATTAGTCAGGTTAATTGTTAATAGATTAGCTGTTAATTTTCAAATGTGTCTCTAGCAATATAGGCATTTCAGGTGAAAATATAGTGTGCATTTTTAAATGAACACGTGTGCTTTTAACTGTAAAAATAGCTTTGCATCTTATATGTTAAAATCGTTTTTTTGACTGAATAGCCTGTCTTTCCTTGTTAATCTGCTAACCCATATAGCAATACACCGCACCCTTGTGGTGGTGGTGCTGCAAAGTGGTGGTGCTGCAAAAAAAAATTGTGCTACTTGTGCAGTATTGCTGTACTGTGTACTGTAACACGCCAAATATCCTTACATAGTCTAGGCCAGCCTCAGTAGTTACACCACTGCATAGGCTGAGGCTGGGTTTCCATGTGCAGTGTGGGAATCAACCACTTCACAGCATCAGGTACTCTGTCACCTGCTTTCTTTCACATGTTGGAGTTGATACATGGATTGAGTAGGGCACAAAGCAAACATTAAGAGATCTGGTTCTCTTTTTGCTGACTCTCTTGAGCTGGGGCCTGGCATCGGTGTGCATGGTGTGCTGATGGGCTGTTGACCTGTGGGTGGTTTCCCCTGATGATTGTAGTTTTTCTGCCATTTCTGGAAAAGAAAGAGAAAAATTGGCCAGCAGTTTTGTTAAAGGCATAGGGTGATGCACATCAGTACTGTACATGTAAACGTTAGTACTTGGGGAGGGAACAGGAAATGGGGCCCTCCCAACTACCATCATACCCCTCTTTGACAGGAACGGCTCAGGATTCTTCCCTATCAGTCCTCCCACTGCAGAATGAGAGGGTTAGATTACTGACTTGTCACATGAAGCACCTGTTCTGACCAATAAATCACAAACCCCTAACAACTCAGAACTAACAGTCCACACCTCTCAGCACAAGAAAGAATGCCCAACAAAAAGAATGGATGGCAAATAAATAAATGCTTGAGTCATGATGGGTAATGTCCAATGTGTAGAGAGCTGTCTTTTGTAAGCAAATAATCTACTTATCATGAGGTTAATTATTGCTGTTCTTAAAAAGTCCCTTGACAATGCTCTCATACAGATTCATGTAATGCAGACAAATATTGAAATAATTGGACAGTGATTCAAAGTGCCGGAAAGAATTCTTTGACACTGGTCAAAAGTGCACTCAGGACTAACATTGAGGTAGCTAATTTGGGAGCGGAATGTCACAGTAACTACAGTGTTTTCAGCAAAAACCCGAGGCATGACACCAAGACATGGTAGTAAGGTCATTTGAAAGGGGCCTCTACCAATGACTAACTGAAAGGTGGTCAGTGTGATAATTTCCAATTGGAAAGAGGTGCAGTGAACAACAGTGTGCATTAAAATGTAATGCCCAAGGTCCTCAGTTGACAAATGATTCACCATGGAAATCCTAGAATTTCTAGAAACCACACAGGCTGGATAATCCTTCAGTAAACACAATGAAGGAAACACTCCACTTTCCATTTTCCACCAGCAGCACACACACTAGTGGTGGTCATAATGGGAGCTGTGCCCCCTGCAGGTTAGGGGAAGGAGAGTGTACACTAACTTATTAATGAAGTGACCCACTGGCTTAATACCAGAGACTTAGGGGATTTTTGAATCTGCAGGGTCTGCTCATGGCAAGAAGGTTTGCCGGTCCTGGAACCCGAGCATATGATATCCACTGGGATTGCATGGTTATAACTTTGAGAATTACAATTCTCACTACAACTACAACTCAAAACTACAATACAAACTAACCAAATCTGGAGGAGGTAGCTTCCCAGTTAAAGCTGCACATCACTGGAAGGCACTACCTCTGAGCCTTAGAGTGGATCAATCCTATTTCAGTTTCAGACAACTCACTAAACTGGTTGCGGTCCAACGACACATAATCTTGGACACTTGTTGTATCCTCCAATATTCCAGTAAGGTTGACCATGTATGTACTCATTCTAGTGCACCCCTTCTTGAATCTATGTAATTTACTGTATCATCAATGTAACCTATCTGTATCTGTCCTTTTTTTGCACGGTATCGATACCTTGTTGGAACTAAGTCTAAAGTATTCTTATCTGCTGTGCCCGGTTACCTACGGCTTTGGTGCGCATTACTAAATAAACAAACAAACAATCCTCAACAAAAAAATATTATATATTGAGCATGATTTGTACAAAAGAGGTAGTATAATTCTGCACTCCCTTGAGTATTTGTATACAAGTAATTCATTGGGGCTTATCACCCCATCCACAGAGCGGTGGTTAAGTCAAGCAGAACAACATGAGTGTTATGTTTTACAATAGGCAGGGCCCTTCCAGTACACTCCTCCAAAGTATTAACGGGGAGTAAATGGTATAGTTAAAACGTTAAAATGGTCAATCTAAGAGCCAGAATCATTGGTAGACCACAGTTGATAAGTAGATAGTGCAGGAGGTGATAGGTCTGTGGATAACACAAATGTCATCATAACTTAATGTAAGCGATATACCAACTCCACAGGACACAGTGTATTGGAGAGGTTAAGAACACCAATCAAAATGATTCAGCAATCACTGAACCATGCCCCTAATTTTGAAGATACTCATTGGAGAGATAAATTGCTAAGGAACCAAACAGACTATATGCAGCACATGTTAAGTGAAGATAAAAAGCCCAAATGACACGACAGGGTGAACCTCATATAACTATACCAATGCCAGCATGGAAACCTGGCTCAAGGAAAACCTAGTTATGGACGGCTATGGTGTTTTCGAAAAATGTGCACTACTAATTAAAGGTTGTCATGCATCATGGGGGCAGCATTATATGATACAACCCAATTACCATGGACTGGGTCACCTTTGATTTCACCAGATTATGTTTGCGCATAGGAAAAGGTGACTTACTACCAGATCTTCTGCCTATTAGTTTCTTTTTTTAAAATGTTTTTATTGTGCATTGTTGGTTAAAATAAACCTTAAACACATGTATTTATAAACAATATAAGAGAAATCCAAAAAGGTGCATATATTAAAATATTAAAATATAATATACAAAAAACAATATCGATGCAAGATATAACCAATAGTTAAAATTAATTGCTAAATACTTGTGACCATTTGTTATACAATCTTATAAAGCTTTCATTTGAGACATATACCCAGATTACATAGAGACACAAGGATCAGGGAAGTTCAGAGATCCGATTATTAATACATTTCCAAATATAAAACACAGCAGAGTTTGCCAGAAACTGAGCGTAGCCCTTATCATAATAATTAAACATAATTAAACATCTTTGGGCACTGAGTTAATACATGATGGGCCTGTCTCGATTTCACTTCCACACATATGACACAATCTTTTTTTCATGGGGGATCTTTTCCCACCTCCCTATCTGCTCCAGAATGGGTAATTTATAAAATCGCAGTTATGTAATAAATGTACGGATCAGAATTGGGCAATAATTCACCAAGAAGCTGTTGGAATGGAGTCCCCTTCATGCTTGCTTACAGTATTCCCCATACATTGATTTAGTTGACAAAGAATCCAAATTGTTGGAGACAGCTAGGCATTTCGGTCTCTTTTTTAATACTGGTAACTAAGTAGGCTGGTCTCTCAATTCATTCCAAGGTAGATTTATCTTTGCCATGTTCCCTGTTGCAGTTTGCCTCAGCCCTTGTAGGAATGTGTTATTGCAGCTTATGCCATCTAACCGGGCCAGGTAATAATAAAGGGAATCTGCGGATTCAGCTGCTAGGCAGATAGTAATATATAGTTGACACAGTTGAGTTAACCAAGAAGTTCGTTCTCAAAGATTGTAAACCCAACTCACATCTGAGGGCTTGCATCGGCACTGATTGGGGGACTTCTATATATTTTACCCTCAAATTTTTCAAGCCATGTTATCTTATTTTCCAAGAGAATGGCCAGACCATAAAGTATAGCTGGAACAATACTTTTGCTATAGAAAGCTACATGCCCCTCCAGGTTCTTTCCGCCCTTTATGCGCATGATCTTTTCATAGACAAGCCATTTCGATTGCCATAGATGTCACAATGTTGCAATAATAATCACTTGAGGGTGACTTACCTAAATGGAAACCCAGATAAATACGTTTCTCCACTACTTCCAGGGGTGTTCCATTCAGATACCATTTGTAATTAGCTGATTTATATTGGTCACCCAATGTCATTATTTAATTTTTTCTGGGAGTACTTTTCAATGGCTAAAATGAAGCGTTGGAGACCGATGGCCGTTTTGTCCAATAAAATTGGTTCATCGGCATAGCCGAGCCATTGCATCTTTATGGGGCCAAGCTTGGCCGGAAAGCTTTGTGCAGTTGAGATAGCCTCCCTCATATCGCTCACAAACTAATTGTACAAAAGGAGTGCAAGTTCACAACCTTGTCTCACACCTACATTCATTTGAATGTCTGTGGTAATGGCCCCCTCATAGTTTAGTCGAATAGTAACAGTGTTCCTCAGAATACAAAGAGAGAGAAAAAATAGCAGAGTGATGTTCATGCCCCAACCATCTAACTTTTCCCAGATTATTTCCCAGATATTAGTTTCTATAATGTACAAAACAATGAAAAACATAATAGTTCTCATAACAATATGGGCAAATTGACATTATTATTGGGGAGTGTCAATGAACCAACTGACCACTCAATAGAACACATGCAAATGATCCTTCTTATAGGAGACTTCATTGCAAAAATAGGTACTCACCTGCTTATAAATGAGGACACTCTTTTAGAAGAACAATTCTGGGGGGGTCAAGAAAATGAAGACCACAATAAGTAAAAAGGACAAACAAGTTGTCTATAGCAGAAGATTCAGGACTCTAAAAGGATGTCTGGCGAAACCAAACTGGTAAGAACTGAACTGGCAAAACCAACTAGGTAAGAACAACAAACTTGGATTAGGTCTGATCTCAAAAACTCCCAGAAAGAATTTGGGCCAAAAGAGGAACACCACATATAGTGGAATCTACCGCAACAATCGTATCCGCTAAGATAATGGGTTTAATATTGTCTGATGCAGAATGTATGTTGGTGTTGGGGGCAACCCCATTATCCATACTTTGGGAATGTTACAATGTGGTCTCCCTGATAGCAGGCGAGTGCTAAAACAGATTGTAGCTAGCACAGATAAAGTCAGTGCTTGCCACAAGGGGTGGATTGATCAAACCTGCAGGGCTACTAAAAAGTAACTAGCTAGCTTTCCTGAGCAAGAGCGACAATAAAGTGTGATGAAAGCTCCTACAGTTCGCTGTTATGCATGTGTCCGGAGCCCACGGCCGCAACAGAAGGTATCATCCTGTAGTGCTTCTACCATTATGACTGCCTGCTATAGTCGCACCAACGGTCTAGCTTCTGGCCCGGTGTTCCTTCCGGGGTTAGCCACGCCCACAGCCTTTGCAAAGGATTCTACCAGCAGTTCTCAGAACTCTCCTCACGTTGCTACTCTCTATCGAGTGTGCACAAGCTCTGTAAGTTCGTTTAGACTTACTTCTTTCCTTGTTACCAGAGGGTTAGGCTTTCGTTCTTATCCTTTACCTTTCCTTTCCTGCAGATCTCTCAGTACTCCGCCAGCATCGGGAACGGAACGTATTTACTCACTCTACTCACTCTACCCTTGCTGCACTTCCGCAGTAGCGCGGCTTCCACATTGGCTCTTTGGTAGGTGCTTAGAGATCAGGGAAGGCAGAGCTTAGTCCCTTGGAGCTGTTATAATCCCTTAACTATTCTATTATTCTCAGGCTTATCGAAGTACAGCAGGAATCATTCTTAAAGACTCCAACTATCAGAACTATTTGCAAACTCAGCCTGTACGGGTACGCAATAGGGGTTATAATCGCTTCCTTCTTTTCTCCAATGCTGGAACTTTCTTTCTTTCTTTCTTTCTTTCTTTCTTTCTTTCTTTCTTTCTTTCTTTCTTTCTTTCTTTCTTTCTTTCTTTCTTTCTTTCTTTCTTTCTTTCTTTCTTTCTTTCTTTCTTTCTTTCTTTCTTTCTTTCCCTCTAGCCACAACTAGTGCATTCACCTCACTTTACGAGGGCATCAATAGAAGGAGGCACAATATAAACTTATCCGGGTGAGTCAATCTACCCTACGGATAATCCCCCATTGGAGAGCAGATCTAAGAATACTATTTATATCAATATTCATTCCAAACTTCTCCCCCTGATTCCAGATAAGAGGGTCCCAGAGACCTTCAACTCATCAACAAGGGACCCTGCATCTTTCCATCTAACTTCTGACACAACACCGGAGCCAGCGTACCCCAGCAGCGCTCCACAGGTTTTTCACCCCCACGAGCCACAGGTTTTCAACCCCCATGAGGGTTTCCCTGGGGACCTCTCCCTGATCACCCCTTTGTGCTGGACCACGGAGGGGTCCACTGGGGGATTCCTACTAACTGCATAGATCTGCACCAACAACCATAGCAACAGGTAGGTGGTCTTCTGGTATCAACAGTGCTTGAATGGTTAACTGTGTTGAAATACCTAATTGAGCATAACAGATAGCGATGGCTGTGGAGGAATTCAGGGCATCTATTGGTCACAGAAGATCCGTACTATGGATCAGCAGATCCAGCAATTGATAGCTGCCGTACAATCTTTGACTGCGGAGATGCAACACTTTAAACAAGAGAATGTCTCTCTGAGACAATAAGTGGGCCATACACCACATTGCTCTGAGGTCCCGCCAGGGCCACTTCCAGGGGGGCAATTTGATGGGAATCCACACAAGATGAAGGAGTTCCTGGACTCCCGTGCCATACAGTTTACTTTCAAAGGAGCCTGTTTCCACACGGATAGAGACTGTGTGGGATATATGAATTCACAAATGACAGGTCCCTCGTCAGCATGGGCTTCGCCCTTGGTCACATCCAATAACCCCATTCTAGACTCTCATACTGCCTTTTGCAACTGTATAAGAACTATGTTTTCCAGACAGGAGATTAAGGTAGCCTCCCAAGTACACCTTCTGGATTTCAAGCAGGGGAACCAAGACATTCTTGCATATGTTACCAAATTCAAAAAAATGGCCAGCGAGACCAATTGGTCCGACGATGCATTAGTCACCATCTTTAGAAGAGGACTGTCAGAGGACCTGAAGGATGAGGTCTCACGAGTACGGCAACCACTTTCGCTTACTGAATTCATTGCCCTGGTCATGCAAATTGACTATCGCATGAAGGAGCGGCATACAGAATGAAGGAAAGGATGGGTAGCCCGACGTTCTATAGACTCTGCTGCAGCCAGTAGCCAAACTACCTTGGCTGATGAGCCAATGCAGTTGGTATCTTCAGCTAGGGGTCCTTTGTCTCCAGAGGAACAGACCCACAGAAGGAAAGTGGGTCTATGTATGTATTGCGGGGCAAACACCCATTATGTGCAGGAGTGTCCCATCACCCCACCATGGTGGCCGGGAAACCCCAGCGCCCGGCCGTAAGAGGAACCACGGTTCAGGATCCACAACAATCTAAAGTTTCCTCTCCCAAATCCCACTCTTCTCAGTGTACAGTTCCTGTGGATACCCATATGTTGGTGCCTAAGGTGTCATTTATGATTGGTAATTGCGTACTGCTCCCGGCAGCTCTACTATCTATCCCGGCTTTGATAGATAGTAGAGCCGCCGGGAATTTCATAGACGACCAATGGGCCATCACACATGGCATTCCTCGGTCTACTAAGTCAATTTCAGTCCCGGTAGAGAGCGTGGATGTCAGACTCTTGGTCCCTGGATTGATTAAGGATCAATACATGTCCACTAGAAATATCAATCTCCACTCACAAGGAGAATCTCACTTTAGACATCATACGGGCAGCACACCATCCGGTGATCCTAAGGCTACCCTGGTTGAGACATCATAACCCATTCATCAACTGGACAGCATGATCTTTCTTCTTGGGTTCAGAACATTGCCTTCAACATTGTATCGAAGACCACAAATCGATAACCGCGCAGTCCACGATTACCTTACTAAATCCTACGGCTCTTACAACACTCAATCAAATTTCGGGTCTTCCTGAAGTGTATCAACAATTTCAGACTTTTTTCCACCTCAGAATATACAGAGCTGCCCCCTCATCCAAGGGACGACTGTGTCATTGATTTTATTCCAGACCAGCCTTTACCCTTCGGTTGGATGTACATCCTGTCTGCCATGGAAAAGGAGGTTCTTCTGAAGTATCTTCAGACTAATTTGAAGAATGGTCTCATAATGGAATCCACCTCCCCAGCGGAAGCTTCTCTCTTCTTCAGGTCTAAATGAAATACCACGGAACTACATCTGTGTATGGATTTTAGAGGACTGAACAAAATGACAATCCCCGACAAGTATCCTATGCCATTGATACTAGATATACTGGAGGCAGTCAAGGGGGCCAGAGTCTATACCAAACTAGATCTAAGGGGAGCCTATCGCTTAATCCGTATCAGACAAGGTGACAAATGGAAGACGGCTTTCCGTAGTCCTTTTGGGCACTATCAGTATCAGGTGATACCTTTTAGCCTTTCCAATGCCCCAACCGTCTTCCAATGGTTTATGAACCATCTGTTTGCAGACATTCTTCTCCATTACGTCATCATATATTAAGATGACATTCTAGTATACTCCTTATCCACTCAGGAACACGAGAATCACGTGACAGAGGTCCTCCATAGACTACAACAAAACCACTTAAGCTGCAAGACAAGTGTACCTTTCATCAGTCCCAGGTGGTATACCTTGGGTATGTGTTATCCACAGAGGGAATCACTATGGATCCAGAGAAGGTTTCTGCCATTCAGAATTGGCCAGCAACCACCTCCATGAGAGAAATCCAACATTTTGTGGAATTTGCCAACTTCTACCGGCAGTTTATACCTCACTTTTGATCCCTGACTCAACCTCTGACAACTCTACTAAACAAGGGGGTACATTTTCTATGGTCCATGGCTACCCTACAGGCCTTTGAGAGTCTCAAGAAGCTCTTCACCACGGCTCCTATCCTAATGACCCCTGACCAGAATCACGGATTCATAGTCGAAATGGACGCTTCGCAGTATACTCTAGGGGCCGTCCTGCTCCAAGTAGATGACCAAGGAGAGGAGCGCCCCATGGCCTACCTCTCTAAAAGCCTGCACCAGCAGAACTAAATTACACGGTTCTGGAAAAAGAACTCTTGGCAATCAAGAGATCTTTTGAAGAGTGGTGTCATTTGTTACTGGGAGCCAAACATCCAGTTGAGATCAGAACAGACCACCATAATCTGCAAGCTCTACAGTATGCCCAAACTTGTAATAGTCGACAAGCCCGTTGGGCAAATTTCTTCTCCCCATTTTGAATCACGTTCTCCTTCATCCCTGGGCGAAACAACCTTTGTGCTGATGCCCTGTCAAGAAAGGCACTAATACCAGAAGATCAGTTTAGAACTGAACCAATTTTTCCCCTATGGACGGTGGTACTTCAATCAGTGACAAACTTTCTGACACGACTAAGAGAACAGTGTGGGTCATTTACTAAGCAACAGGTCGCAAAGCTTGACCATAACTCCTGAAGAAGGAGGAAGGGTGTACTTCCAGGATCACAGAGTATGTATCCCAACCAGGTCAATACAGAAAGAGGTCTTGGGACTGTGCCATGATTCGAGAACGGCTGGACATCGAGAAATAGCCAACACCAAAGAACTGATACTATGTCATTTCTGGTGGCCCCCCTTGAGTAAGGACCTCTAGGAATTTGTGACTTCCTGTCCAATTCATCTACAATGCAAGACACCAAGGAATTCTCCTCTTGAGGAACTAGTGAAGATGCCTTTACCATCACGATCCTGGCAAATTATCTCACTGATTTTGTGGTAGAATCACCATCATCAGGTTTCTGCAATCATGATCACAATAGACTTGTTCTCAAAAATGGCTCATTTTGTTCCACTGCCCGGTCTCCCTTAAGCCACCCAAATTGCACGCATTTTCATTGAGAGAGTCTTCTCCTTACATAGATTACCGGAAACAATAATTTCAGACTGTGGGTCCCAATATACCTCACACTACTGGAAGCAGGTCTGTCATCTGCTTGGTATGTCCCGAGCCCTTCGTTCTGGGTATCACCCACAGACTAATGGGCAACCTGAAAGGCTGAACCAGACTCTTGAAGGCTATCTTCGTTGCTACGTTTCGGCGGTTCAAGATGATTGGAGAGACCTTCTTCCTGTTGAAGAATATGCGTTTAATAAGTCTTACCATTCTGCCATTAAGATGAGCCCATTTCTCAGCGCTTATGGATTCTACCCAGCCTCATTTCCTACCATCATACCTCCCGCTTCCCAGTTCCCGGACGTGGATAATCTTACAGACAAGATCCAAGAGGGACATAAGCTAACTATAGCAACGCTCCTGGAATCGCAAGACAGAGTAAAGCATTTGGCTGATCGTCATAGGACATCTACTCCAGTGCCTAAACCAAGGGATTGGGTTTGGTTGTCATCATGCTTCCTCCCGAGACACCTGTTGCCATCCAAATTATCGCCCAAGTTCTTTGGCCCTTTCAGGAATTAACCTCCATTGGTACAGCAGCATTCGGACTTCGTCTCCCTGATTCCTGGGCACACATTCATCCGGTTTTCCATGTATCACAACTAAAACTGGATAAACTAAGTAGTTTTCATCCTAAGGCAAACACCCGTCCTCCACCAATTCTTACCACCTCTGATCCAGAATTTGAGGTGACAGGGATCTGTGATTCACGATACCTTTGGGGGAAACTTCAATACCTGTTAGATTGGAAGGGTTATTCACCAACGGAACGCTCCTGGGAATCAGAGTCGGCAATCCACGCCCCTCGTCTAGTGAGAAGGTTTCATCAGCTCCATCCCTAAGGGGGGGGCATACTGTGATGAAAGCTCCTACAGTTCACTGTTATGCATGCGTCCAGAACCCATGGCCGTGACAGAAGGTATCATCTGGGAGTGCTTCTACCAATATGGCTGCCCGCTGTAGTCGCGACAACCGTCTAGCTTCTGGCCCGGTGTTCCTTCCGGGGTTGGCCACGCCCACATCCTCTACAAAGGATAATACTGGCAGCTCGCAGAATGTTCCCTGCGTCGCTACTCTCTTTCGAGTGTGCACATGAGCTGTAAGTTCATTTAGACTTCTTTTATTGTTACCAGAGGCGTAGGCTTTCCTGCAGATCTCTCAGTATTCCGCCAGCATCGGAACGGAACGTATTTACCCACGCTACTCGCTCTACCCTTGTGGCACTTCCACGGTAGCGCAGCTTCCACATTGGCTCTTTGGTACATGCTCAGAGATCAGGGCAGGGAGAGCTTAGTCCCTCAGATCTGTTACAATCCCTTGAATATTCTATTATTCTCAGGCGTATTGAAGAACAGCAGGAATTGTTCTTAAAAAATCCAACTACCAGAAGTCTTTGCAGCTCTGTGACCGTGAACCTACAGACTCAGCCTGTACGGGTACGCAGCAGTGGTTATAATCACTTCCTTCTCTTCTCCAATGCTGGAACCTTCTCTTATTCTTTCTTTCTTCTTTCTTTCTTTCTTTCTTTCTTTCTTTCTTTCTTTCTTTCTTTCTTTCTTTCTTTCTTTCTTTCTTTCTTTCTTTCTTTCTTTCCCTCTAGCCACAACTAGCAAATTCATCTCCCTTTACGAGGGAATCAATAGAAGGAGGCACAATCTAAACTTATCTGGGTGAGTCAATCTACCCTATGGATAATCCTCCATTGGAGAGCAGATCTAAGAATACTATTTATATTAACATTCAGTAAAAAAACTTTGTTAAAGGGACATTATGGTTAAGTTGCGCTACTAAAAACCTATGAAATTCAGTAAAAAACATTGTTAAAGGGACGTTATGGTTCCAAGTAAAACCGAAAAACCCCTGAAATTCGCCAATTATGGTAAGCTAAGCAACCATAACTCGCGCCACCACCATGCACTGCTAAGACTAGATATCTTAGCTATGTAGTGCATTAGGCAATGCATTGATATAAATAGCATTATATTATGAAGTTCATTACAGTATACTAAGCTACTCAAGTATAAATATAAGCATTGTGTGCAGCATACATGATGGAGGTGCAATATTCATAATCTTACCATGTTGAAAAGTGAAATGATAAATGCTTTCTTATTAGAGTGTTGTGTACTGTGCAACATGTAATAAGTAGCTAATAAAACAACTTACTACATAATTTCATTATTACATACAAAACACAAAGACACAACAACACATACAAATATGAGTATATATAGAGAAAGTGAAGTATGCAAAAAAGCAGCAGTACAAGCAGAAAGTGTTCACAACCTAACTGATTATCTTTATGCACAGAATGGGTTGCTCTGCTTCAAACCTACTACTTCCCTATGTACAAATATCACATTATGTGACTGCATCCTAAAGAAACAAATGCAAATACAAATGTGAGCACATCCAGAGAGAGTACAGTAATAAAAAAAACAGCAAAACAATAAGAAAGTGTTGATAACTTTACTGATTGTGTATTTTTCCTTTATATATGTTTTATATGCTGTGAGTGGACTATTGTAAGAACCTATTTAAAGTATAAGTCTATAAATATACTACTTTTTGATTTTTTTGTTCCTAACTATTACTGTCTCAGATATATCACTAAAGGAAAAAACAGCAAGTCACACATGTGATGTTATCAGTGATGTCATCAATGGCATTTTGTGATGTCATCTTTGATGTCCTGGGTGTTAGTCTTAGTAGTGCACGGTGGTGGCGCGAGTTATGGTTGCTTAGCTTACCATAACTGGGGAATTTCAGGGGTTTTTCGGTTTTACTCGGAACCATAACGTCCCTTTAACAAAGTTTTTTTACTGAATATACATTTTCATAGTATGAATTTGATAGATGTTTACTAGGATTCCCTTACTTTATATACAAGTAACAAAGAACCTACTGAACCCCCTGCCAATGATTTTGATGTCCGCGGACTCTGCGTATGTCCGCGAACGGACGCAGACAACATCAACTCTACCCAAACACTCAGGGGGTATTTTAAATTGTTCTAGCATGCCATATAAACACTGCACAAGTTCAAAAGGCAGCACATAAACACATTATATGTAATAATATATAAAAAGTGGAACCTATATATCTAACACATCAATCATCCATTTAAATACCACATGTACTAAAATGGAATATACTAAAACAAAAAAGATATGCTTCCAACATAAATAACTCAGAGGAACTGCACAGCTAGGAGCAACAGCAGAGCTACACAACAGTAACAATACAATTTACCAGAAACCAGTAAGTAAACTTCATTTTTCTTATATATTTCTAAACCTTTTGTATTAGGTACACTCAAATTAATATATTTTTGTTTTTTACACAGAAATGTTCAGTACTTTGGAATGGCTTGAGGAAAATTTCCCACGTGAGGAAATGTCTGAAGACAGTAATACTAATGGTAGACACTTCTCTTTATAAGAAAACTAATAATCATTACTTTATGTGCACTTAACATATATATATTTTTTTTAACAGACCATACAAACATTGAAAATAATACACCAAAAGACACATCGGAAAATACTCTGCAGTGCATGGAACAAAAAATGGACATGTTCATGGAAAATTCTTCTATTATTTTGAAACCTTTTGTGGAGGACCACATAAAAGAAAAAAATAAATACCATTGTCCCACATGTACCTGTTCCCCCTCTCCATGTCCCAGTCAACTATCCCCAAACCCTCAACACCAAGAAAAATGTTTTGGTGAGACTTCAATCCCTTCATCTCCTCCCATCCATCCTCTCCAAACCCCTAATTCCCCTATATTTGTATCAGTTTCTGCTTCCCCCTCTCTTTCATAAATATTGTATCTGTATATAATAAAAAAAATATTATGTGTCTTTTAATTCAATCCTTTGTGTCTTATTTTTTTTCAAAAGTCAGTTGGGGTGTCCGCAGACAGCGCGCCTGTCCGGAATGTTCGTAATCAGCCAAAATGGGGGTGTTCTAAGGACACTATACCTGTCCGTACCGTTCGCAAGCAAGATGGAACTTTTCTTAGAACACACTTGGTGTCCGGGATGTCCGTAAGTGAACAAAATGAGGATGTCCTAAGGACACTATAGCTGTCCGTACCATCCGCAGGCAAGTTGAAACTGTCCTAAGAACACGCGCGGTGCCCGGGATGTCTGTAATTAAACAAAATGGAGGTGTCCTAAGGACACTATACCTGTCTGTACAGTCTGTAGAACATCTACGCACATGCGCACCACACCCATAAATCCTGCGAACATTGCGCCTGTCCGTAACTGTCCGTCTCACTTGTGTCGCACTTTTAATTTGTTGAGGACCCAAACACTGTCCGTAGAACACCCGCGTGCATGCGCATGGCCATTCCCGTGCATTTGGTGTCCTGCGGACACCCGTTTCCTTCGCAGATGTGTTCCCAACGTCATCATGTGACCGCACCCACGCTGAGCGTGTGTCCTGATTTGCGGACACTATCCGGTTCCCCCAACATTTTAAAAGAACTTTTTCAGACAATCCAAATTATTTTACATTAAAATGTTACCATTGCACATGTCCCAGACAATGACCCTGGCTTTCCACCTACTTTTTGGAACTTTTTGAATGTTTTTGGGTGTGTTCGGGCTGTCCGCGAAGCGCACCCCTCAACCCCTATAAAGGAGCTGATCTTCATTGTGCTTCTGGGTATTGTAAATTGACTTTTGCTGCCGTTGCTGCTCTTGCTGAGATTATCTCATCAACCCTGATGGCATCCATGGCTGCTGTTGCTACATCTGCCTCAGCACCACCCCCAAACCCTCCACCACCACCAGCTCCACAAGGACCTGCAGAGGGGAACAGGCGTGAGGATGTAGAGGACGAGGATGAAGAGGATGAGGTAGAGGAACGTCCTACTACCAGCACTCGCCGGGAGTCTTGGGTGTGGCGGTTGTTAACCATTCATGGTAACGTACCAAAAGCACGTGCGAACAAGGTCACCTGCAACCAGTGCAAAATGGAGCTGAGTCGTGGGAGATGTGTTTCGTACAGCTTTGGTATGACATCCATGAAGCGACACCTGAAGTCGTTCCGCGGTGGGGCCGTTCGCAAGGTTGTACCTTGTGATGAACGTAGTAGGTTGAGTTCCTCTACCACATGCTCAGTTCTGCTCCTCTCACCACAAGACACACTCCTGTGGGAGAGCGCATCCCTCCAGCTGCCTCACAGGCCATTCACAATACTGTTGACCCTTACCTTTCGAGGGTCACAATATTGTGTATGTACTGCAACGCAGTACTCTGCAGGGGGGAGAGTCTTCGAAGTGCTTTCGAGAATGCGGTCACGGAGCACCAGAAGGCCTGCTACCTACCTAAGTAAGGCCCACCCTACATCTTGCTCTCTCCACCTGCCCTTTCTTATCCCCGTGGTTGGTATCCCTTAATTACCCTCCTTTCCCCTCCTCTCCTAGTGTGTCGTGTGTAAAAAAAATAAATAAAAAAAATGAAAGAACAAAAATAAAAAAAAGGCTCTTTTCAGAGCCACCTTTCACAGTTTAAAAATAGAAGTGGCAAATAAACAGTGCAGGGCCCTGTGCATTTTTTAGAAGTCTGCGGACATTTGTAGGACATATAAAGTATTAGGGTGCTGCCCTAGTAAAACCAATGCACCTTTCTCTGGAAGGAAGTGGTGGCTCCGAAAAGAACCCTTTGGTGGTGTTTTTTGTGCGTTTGAAAAACTTGAAATCATCAACATCTACTGGAAAATAGATGACTGTAATTTTGTACATTTCTCAAAAAAATCTGATTGCCAGCATAAGTAAGATGGACTCCATCTCTGCAAAAAATGTATGTGCCACGAAACATCATATTTTCATTGTGAAAAGAGGACATGCTAACATCTCTTAAAAAGGCACAAACAGCATTATTAACATTGCGCCTCACTTTCTCCATTTGTGGACCAAATGAAGAAGAAAGCAGCAACATTTGTCTTTGTGCAATATGAGAAACAAAATTACTTGGGAATTTGGAAACATGTCCATGACCTTCCCAAGTCCTTCTTTCATTGCAAATTGCAAATAAATTCCAGACACATGTCCTAAATTGTTCCCTCCACAATGAATTATAAATATGTCTGGATGATGCTCTGTCTCTAAAGTAGCACAGAGAGGTACCAAGTCCAGCCACTTCATTCCACGCACTCCATGCCAGTGCACTTCCACATAAGGGAATCCAAGATCTGCAGCTACTCCACAGTGTTCTGCATGCACCTCCAACCAATGTATCCATGAGTCTCCCAAAATCATCCAGATAATCTGTTTTCAGAAACACACAGCAATAGCTATCTGTTCTTCTCTCAGGAAAAAGACTTTCTGACAAACTCTCTCCTTACACAAAACACCCAGTAAACTTTACTGACCAATCCCTAGCTCTGCTCATTCTCATTTGACCGCCTCTCCACCCCAAAGCCCCTGTATGTGATACGCGCTGTCCACGGACTACCGCCATGTCCGCGGACTTATCGAAAACCTGAGCGTGGTGAATGTAAAATTAAATAGTGTGCCCCATTTCCCCTTTGAGGTTGCCTCTGAAAAGAGCTGGGTTTTTTTTGTTTTTCTTTTGCAGATGCTTGACAGATACCTGTTATTTTGTATTTTTTGGTTTTTTTTTTCTTACTTTACTAATAACATTTTCACATAACCTGCTCCAAAGCAACCCTTATATTCCAAAACAGCATAACATTTCCCAAAAAAAGATAAGAAAATGCCATCTTCTTTAAAATAAACAGCATTACTGGAATCAATATTCTCATTATTACAGAAAAACATACCAGCTCTAAGCATGAAAGCAAACATGCCTCGGTTGATTGCATGCCTACCAATGTTTTGCTGAGGACAAAAAACAGAACTATTGTCCCATATTGCCCCAGGTAGTAATCCAGAAAAAAAAACTTTGGCCTTTGGAAGGATGTTTATTAATGCTTGAACCAAGTGTTCCAAATCTGCCAACAAAGTAGGGGCACTGTCGTAGCCCAAATGGAAAGCACCATAGTGCAAAACTACCAGTTGCAGACTGTTCATCCTGCCCATATCTTCACAAACGTGTACAATTACCTGTACATTACAATCAGGCACAGTGCTCCACGCCACCTCCACTCCTTTAACATCAAAATTGTTTGCCACATGCCTGCATTGAGCATACTGCTGTAAAGCATGCACAAACATATATCCAAACACCAATACCCTGACTTTCCCCACCTCTGCCATCTTCACTACACACAGTCTCTTTCAACACAAATCCACAACCTCTACATCTGATTGGCTGATCCCTACAGCCCCCTTTCCATGCTGGATTTGCTGGAAAACCCCAGATGTGGCACGCCCTGCCCGGGGACAGCCGTGGTGTCCGCAGAGCGCGTAACTCTTAGCCAGCCCTTCCATCCTTTCCACATCACTCTCGGTGCCATCCCCTCATTGGATACAGCTAAGCAGTCACACAGCCATCCACCAATCATATCCAAGACCTCTACATCTAACTCCATCATCAGAGTTCCGCACTTCAAATGTACTGTTGATCACTCTGAGTACAAGTCTCATATCATTGGAAAGCACCTAGTACAAAAACTACTCTACAAGTCTCCAAGATTTCTACTTACAGCTGCATGCATATCCACATGCATGAATACAAACTACAGGTGTGCATATTTTATTCACAGTACATGTACAACTCTTATGAATGCATATAAACAGAGTAATGCAACTAAACCTGCATAACCTATTAAATGAATTTATTGCAATTTTTCCCATCTACTATAATCAACTGTCACTTCCAAACCTTTCTGCTATCTACAACACAGCTTTAAAAAAACAAATGAATTTCATACACTTAAAATCCTACTCATTTGCAAACCATGTTGAACTAACATATTGTAAATAAAATTTAAAGGCTGCACATAGTCAAACGAAATGCATGCATACACTATGTTCAGATATCAAACAAGAATACTACTACAAAAACATACAAATCAACGTCTAAATTAACATCAGTGCTATAAACACGCAAAATTAATCACTACTTTATTTTACAATTGCAGTGAAGACCACGCTCCTGAAAATCAGCAGCATCTGAACTACAAACAATATATCCGAAGAAACCTGCTCATTCCACAAAAAAGTAAGTACAATACTACCTTAATATTCTTACTGTTACTCAAACACACTGTGTAGTTCATTCATGTAATTTGCGCACCCAAAAAACTGAGATTTCTTAACCATTATGCCCTCAAATCCCCATTTATTAAGCAGGGATTAGCAGGCAGAATGACACACAAATCCCCATTTTTTCGAACACATATAACATAACTCAACCCCTAGAATGTTAGTATTACAAAACAAAGAACTGTTTTAATTTTATACCATTAGATTTACTATTAGTGCTTCTCCTCACCACTAGCTCAGTTTCTACTGTCATCTGAACCCCAGTATAGTAACACAGAAATAGAAGAATAGACTTCCCAACTAATTGTAGCTGCCCAATTCACAATCACACACCACCTCATACATCTTTACCATCATACTCAGACACTCATGCACACAGCACACATACATTGCAGAACGGCCCAACCCGTACCTTCTTTTTTTTTCAACAGCCCCCAAAGAATTCCTACCAAAAAGCAATTCCGTAGAAAGCAACGCAGAAATAGAGCAAATGAAAATAAAAGTGTCCAAAATAAGCATCCATTTCTAGCAGAGTTTGTTCAAAAAGTTCAAACAAAACAGCTAATGCAGACATTTAGCGAAACAAAACAAACTTTTAGTACATAAACTTTGCCTCCTCTATCAAAATGTAAAATGAAACAGAAAATGATTATCAAGAATTCAGCTACCACGACTGCTAAAACTGCTCCTATAAATCTTGATATGCTAGCAAGAAACCATACCAAAAAAAGTATTTTGGCAAGAATGTTCCATCACAGAGTCCTTCAGAATCTTATAAAAACAAGAGACAAATCATGCACAACCCTTAAAACCTACCGTAGAAAATTAAGCTTTGATAGACAGTGCAATCCTTCTCAAAAGAAAGTTATTTATTTTAGTGCTAAACAGAATGAAACCACTTACAAAACTAACTACTAAATTACAAAAAAGACTTCTCAATAAACGGAATGCCAACTAAAATAACTTCTTAAATATCTGTGGAGGTGAATGGAGTCACACCACGAGCACAGAACCATATTTTAATGAAGAAGCATACAACAAAACAAAACAAACACAATTGCCATACATAGTAGTGGACGAGGTTATGAAAAACTTAATAATACCATAATGCAACCAGAATTACTGCTTACAAAAATATCCCCAGAAAACATAGAATTACCTCTCCATTCGACTGAAACAGAACGTCCAGTATACAAATGGCCATGCACGTCAATGTGTAACATTCCCAAAACATCCTTCAAATCTTAACGCCAGTTCCTAAATCAGTATGTGAAAGGCAAAGACAAAATCAAAATGAAACTGCTGCAAAATATGGATACCTGTCCAGTGTGCAAATACACAGGACTACAAGGACATTCATTAGCCTGCATTTCAGGACCTATTTGCAAAAGCACCTTCCATCATATCAAAATGACATCAACACATCATTCAACTATAAGAAATCTAGTCTATAAACTGTACTATGCTAAAAGTCCTGCTTTAGCACTAGCCAATTTAAATAACAATCTTCTACATGGTACAGCCAAAGACCTACTCGAAGAAATTGACCATATCCAGAAAAAATATTTTGGAAGTGAAAGCCACTTACAAAATGTAATAGCTTTACAACAGACTAGCAACAATTCTACACATGGCAACCTTCTACTACACACATACAAAAAGGAAATACTAAAATGTATAAGTACATCCGCTGAAGTACCAAACGATGTGTGTGTGTGTTGCCGCAGAACTTTTTATAAAAGTAACACAAAAACTATAGACGTAACATACAAAATAGAAGAAAATGAAGATTCCAAATGGTTTGAATTAGCTCACTACCTTATAGCAGGAAACAAATACGAAATAACTGACCCCTTAATAATTACTCTACTACAAAACTTGACAACAACCAAACTCCTTCACATGCTATCACAAATAACTTGGAATTATTCCCACTACCAAAACCCCTCCAACAACTCAATTTATATGAGAGCATCATAATTCAAACAGTGCACCTATTTCAAGCAATAATACGCCTTCAACCAAAAACATCAAAATTACCTCCCTCTGAATTGGTGAAAGGCATTTGTGGCAAAGTAGTTTATTTACCATTAGATCTAAAAGAAAATGTGCAAACTCTGGGAGTGCAGCATCCAATAGAGCAATCTTTAATTGTCTTAGTAAACGGTGTACCTACAAAAGACAAAAAAATGTGGCAACAACTCGTAGACTTACATAAAGTTAGACAAGCCTTGCAATATCTAAAAGACAATAATGAATACTACAAAGAAATAAATATTGAAGAAAACATAAGAGAAACAACTGACATAATTCAAGAGTCACCAGAAACTGGTCAATTTGAACTTCTAGATCCTGCTACAGTATCCAATATTTTAGACCATGATACAATTAATCCATTACACTCGAATGACACCATAGATGATGCACTAGAAACGTACCAAATGAGACAAACCAAAGGATCACCAATCAGCATATGGGAAAAAAGTATAGAAGCACATGCTTTTCCTTTACTCTTTCCTACTGGCAAAGGAGGAAGGTATGATGATAGACCTATTCAGATAACAGCATCAGAATACCGTTCATTACGAATGTATTCTGAAGATCCCAGATTTGGACAAAATGTGGAATTCATATACCACCTACTCTTTGAAAGTGAACTAGCAACTCTATGTTACGGAGTTGCACACACATTGGAATCAGGAACCCAATTTCAAAATATGTCAGCTACGCAATTAATACAAAAAGTGCAAGAAAAAGATGAGGTTTTACAATCAAGCATTACAAATCTGTTAGCAAACATGCGTGGTACGAAAGAGTACTGGTTCCGACGTCACAGAGATGTACGTTGTATGATATGAAACCTTGGCCCACCCACTTGGTTTGTTAGATTAAGTTGCGCAGAATATGCATAGGAAGATTTATATGATTTCTTACGCATATCAAACAAAAAAAAACCAAACATAGATATACTAACACCTGGAGAATTTTTCACTCTAGATCCTGTTAATGTTTCAAGATATTTCCATCATTGTTTCATTACTATGCTACACTTTATTTGTAATAAAACTGTTTATACCCTCGGAGAAATGCAACACTTCTTTTGGAGAAAAGAATACCAAGCCAGAGGAGCACCACATATTCACATGCTTTTACGGATTAAAGATGCTCCTAAATGTGGTCAAGACAGTGATGCCACTGTTTTACAGTTTTTTTGAAAAATATGTCACTTGTGCAACAAATAGTGATCTTCATGCACAAATTGTACAATTTCAAAGACACAAATGTGGCAAATATTGTCATTGCAAATACAAAAACAAAGGGAAATACTACACCAAATGCCGCTTTGGTTTACATAGACCAATTACAGAAAAAGGTGAAGTGAACAACTTCATGTCTTCAGTTAGAGATAGTGTTAAAGGTAAATCACCTAAGAACACATATTACATAAGACGGAACAGAAGAAGAAAAATATATCAATGCAATCATTGCCCTCTTATGGAATGCAAACATAGATGTGCAGAACATTGCAGACAATTCCACTGCAGTTGCACGATATGTTACAGCCTACTTACAGCCTACTTAACAAAAGCAGAAAAAGCAGAGCTTCAAGAACTCTGGAATGACCTATCATCGGTCAAAACACTATCTCAGAACTTGTACAGTTTAGGCATAAAAATGCATCTCATAGAGAATGTGGCTCCTATGAAGCTGCTGATCGTTTAACCGGTACTGCTTTGTATGGAAAATCTGAAATTATAGTATGGCTAAGCCTTGGTCCTGCTAAATCTAGAAAAAGATTTCTCAAATCAGGCGATGACATAGAAACAATAGCCAAAAATGATGCTAACAGCCAAGACATTTTGAAAAACAATTTACTAGACACATACTACCCAAACAGGAGTACCAATTTGGAAACCATGTGTCTATACCACATAACCCAAAACTTCACATACAAAAATAATATAAAACTGTCAGCAGTTGTAACAGCCCCCACAGGTTTAGCTGCCGACAACATAGGCGGTGTCACTTTACACCGATTACTACTCCTTCCAGTAGAACACCAAAACAAATTAGAATATTACAAACTTCCTACAGAAGCTGCAATGGAACTACGGAGAGTGTTAAAACAAATGAAAATTCTACTAATAGATGAAGTGAGCATGGTCTCCACCCTAATGTTGGCTTTCATTCACCTCAGATTGCAAGAAGTATTTAAAACAAACTACGAAGAGCATTTGGAGGAAAACACATTATTGTTTTTGGAGATCTTCTTCAATTGACACCAGTGAAAGGTGAACCTATTTTTAAAACCTTAGGACACAAACTCTGCTGTAAAACTGTTGGCAGCATAGGAAATGTCAACCTTTGGCAACATTTCTAATACAAAGAATTAACGGAAAACATGCACCAATCTGCAGACCTCACTTACGCCAACATTTTAAAAAGTATTAAAGTTGTTGTACTTTCTCAAGAAGAACAAGCAATATTAAAAACCGGGCACATCCATGCACTTATGGCCATAACTCATGTGCTACTGATGTCATGGAACAATTAGTACACAAAAATGTCATTTGTATGTCCTTAATGCCAACTCTTGAAAGCTGTTCAAATTCAATGAAAACATGTTGAAAAAAGAAATGCAAACAATAATTGAAATTTGCTCCAAAGACAAACTCAATGTACATGGTATGACACTACCCATGTGTCAACAAGCCACAACAAGACTAAATACCTTAGAAAATAAATTCTATCTCCAACACAGCTGGTTTGGAGAAAATATTAAAATTATCCTTAAACTGTAGAGTAATGCTTAAACGTAACCTTGACGTGGAGCAAGGACTAGTTAATGGAGCACTGGGTACAGTTGTTGGCTTTCAAACATACCTACATGATGACAACATTCAGTTTGTCAATATTCTCTTTGACAGACTTTCAGGAGTAAAAAGGATAAGGCGCTCAACAGCTCGATTCCTTCTTTTCAAAGACATGTATGTATGCAGGGAACGATTTTCTCTAACTCTAGCATACACAGTCACCATTCACAAATCACAAGCTCTTACCCTAGATAAAGCATTGATAGATATTGGGAACACACAGGCCGATTCATGGAATTCCTCCCAAAAGTGTTGCACGCGGCTGGCACACAGCGTGCCCGTGCGAATGTCTGCGCCAGCCGCGTGCGATAAAATCAATTTCCGCGCACAGCGTATTCATGGATTCTCGCCTCCAAAAGCAGACGTGGTGCAGAGTGGCGCAGCGACCCTGCAGCAGCGCCAGTTACGCCCCCAAGAACGCCCTTGCGCAAGGAAAAGCCATCAAGATCGCAAAACCATCGCAAAAGGCCGTGCCAACCCTGTACCAGTTTACCGGACTGGCAAACAGCAAACGCAAAGCAGGGAACGCGTATTACGGATTCGGGAACACGCGTGCGCTAGAAGTTTCACACGCGATCTGGCCTGGGGGAGCGTGTGCGTGTATTTCAGAGGTGCGCGAGAAGTTCCACACGCGATTGGCCTGTGTACGCGATTCCATTGGACCAAAGGCCCTGACAGCGCAGGCGCGTCTGTGACGTGACACGCGCGGGCGTGTCCCTGTATCTGGGGGAATGTTACAAGACCAAAAACTGCACGACCGAGTGTCAGCCCGCGTAATTGGAGGATAGTGCCTCAGTGCGTATACGCGGAACGACGTTGGACGTGTGGTGCGGTTTAAAAGGTGCGTGTAGTACGTCATTTCCTTGTACGTGCTTCCCGTGGAGAGCGAGTGGGTGAAATCTGTACTTCTTGTCGGTTCACACGCGATTTACTTCACAGCATTTCTAGTTCGTACTCCCTGTTACCTCTGTCAGTATTTTTCTGATTTTCTCTCCGACCTGTTTCCTCAAACAGCGTTGACTTCTCGTTTTGTCCTGTCTCCTCAGAAAGTGTACAATTCTTCTTTTGGCGGGGGTGTTGCCAACGCGCACACGCGCGTATTTTTCATGCTCTTTTCCCAGGCAGACGGTGAGTCGCGCACATATTTACCAACTGTGCTAGCCCCGTGTGTAGCGTACCCCTTCAGAGGTCATTGTAGGCTGCGTGTGACATGCATACATTCATTTTTGTGTTTCTGGGTGCCACAGCGTAGTGCAGGTTCCTTTTCCCACGCACGTGGTCTACGAGGGGTCGCGTGCACGTCATTTTCTGTTTTAAGGGTGCCTGTGCCTTGCGTGACCCGTCATCTTTCCCCAGGGGTTCCATACAGCCTTGCTAGAGCACTTGGGTACGAATTCCATCTAGTACCCTACCCCTTTGACCCCCAATTGCCCAGGACAATTGTCCACTGCAACTCCCATACGCACAACTCCATCAGTGCCATGGCTGGGAGGCGAGCAAGTGGTAAGGGTGGCAAAGGTGGCCGAGCCTCAAGAGGTGGGCGTGGTGGGCGCGCTAGGGGACGTGGCCAGGATTTGCAGACTCCCCCTAGCCCCCCACGTGTGGAGGACCAGTCAGGGACACACATCCCCCCCATGGTTGAGGGAAACGTGGCTGACACCATCCCTGCTCAGCCCTTGTTGGACCGGCCCGTTGTGGCCCGATCGCGTGTCGAACTTCTCGTGCACCTCTGAAATACACGCGCCCAGGCCAATCGCGTGTGGAACTTCTCGTGCACCCCTGAAATATACGCGCCCAGGCCAATCGCGTGTGGAACTTCTCGCGCACCTCTGAAATACACGCACACGCTCCCCCAGGCCCGATCGCATGTGGAACTTCTCGCGCACCTCTGAAATACACGCGCCCAGGCCAATCGTGTGTGGAACGTCTCACGCGCCTCTGAAATACACGCGCCCATGCCAATCGCGTGTGAAACTTCTCGCGCACCTCTGAAATACACGCACACGCTAACCCAGGCCCGATCGCGTGTGAAACTTCTCGCGCACCTCTGAGATACACGCACACGCTCCCCCAGGCCTGATCGCGTGTGGGCCTTCTCGCGCGTGTAGAACTTTGGCGCACATTTTTTTCCTGCGCAGGGACGCTACCGCCTGCTTTCGTGAGGCAGACATGTATGGGCCTGTGCGCGTCTTTGGCCGTGCGCTGTTTTTCCCTATTTGATTCCATGAATACGTGTTGTAGGCGAGCGTGTGGGCGTTCTGCGCACTTGCCTCCTGTACTTCCCCCGTGACGCCCACATTTTCACGAGTTGTTCCCCATTCTGCGTGTGACGCCCCGTGTTACGCCTACTTTTGTTATGTGCGCCGCGCTATGTGCGAATTCGCTGTGGCCTTATCGCACGGCGTTCGATGACCTGTGCGCCAGCATACGCCAGCGTACGGCAGCGTGCGCGGCGCACTTTTTCAGCGTACATCCCACATTTTGCGCGTGCACGTACTTCCATGAATAGATGTGCGATGTTTTCTGTGCGATAATCGCACTTGCACTGCGATTTTCGCTATTTCACTGCGAATCGCACATTAATTCCATGAATCGGCCTGACAGTCTTTAAAGAAGGCATGAGCTACGTAGCACTATCACGCTTACGTACACTTGACGGTCTATTTCTAATCAACTTTGATGCAAGTAAAGTAAACGCTGATATTCCTTGCATTTTAGAATAAAAAAGACTATGTTCACTATACACCCCCTATCTAAAACCATATCCTGTTGCACAAAAAGGAAAATGTTGTAAAAAAAACTAATTCAAACAGAAATGCAACAGGATCTCACTGCAAATCCACCAAAGAGAGTAAAAGAAGCCAACACTTCATCAATTACCACAACCAAAGAAGAATCTATTACTCAAAGTAACTTAGGTACTTCTTCAAAGAAGCAACACACACTCCGACAAAATGACTTGGACACAGAAATATCTGGTCCATTCAAATTTTCAAACATAACTGGTGTAAATTGCTATGCAAATGTAGCAATCAATATTCTATTTCAATTGCCACCAATTGTTGAAAACATTTACTTACACAGTACAGACCAATTGTGTTTGCAAATGTTAGTCCTTCATAGAAACACAACCAACAATCCTGACAACACATATAGTGTTCATGGAATAAGACAAGAATTGGACTACTGTGCTGGAATGGTGAAATTCACTATAAACTCACAAGAAGATCCACAAGAATTTCTAATGTACTTGTTACAAGTACTGGAAAACAAAAACATACCTATAAATGAAATCTTCCAGATTTCATACATGTGGAAACATACATGCACTCTCTGCAATAATGTGGCAGAGGAACACATCCCTAATGAGCGCTTCATGTATGTATCCATAACTAATTGTGAATCTGTTCCATTTCAGCAACTTGTACAAAATGCATACCATGGTAGATTATGTACTACCTGCAATTCAGATAATCGCTCCACCTTACTAATACAAACACATAGTAAATACGTAATACTAATGCTATACGTTACAATGCAGATGATACCAAAATCAACTGCAAGCTGACTGGATTCATACATGGTCAAGTATCACTTGGTAAGAAAACCTTCACAACAATAGGTATAATCTACCATGCAGGACCACAACCAATGCAGGTCACTACACTGAATATATAAAAAAGAAATGTGGATGGTTTGAATGTAATGATAGTACCATTACTCTAAAGCAGAGATTACCAGCAAATTTTACAAACGCGTATTTAATCTTCTTAAACCAAAATGTTATAACTAATGTGTACTTAAACATTAACAAAACTTCAATTAAAAAACTATAAACAGTTAGAATACGCCAACAGGTATCTAACTGTCCCAAGATTCTATAACAACCAAACAGATAAATCAATACCACTAAATTATGACAAGAAATAAACAGTTAGAATACACCAACAGGTATCTAACTGCCCCAAGACTTTGCAACAACCAAATAGATAAATCAATACCACTGAAAAATAACAAGAAATAAACAGTTAGAATACACCAACAGGTATCTAACTGCTCCAAGTTTTTCAACAACCAAACAAATAAATCAATACCACTAATAACTAATCTGTGCATAAACATTAATAAAACTTCAATTAAAAAAACTATAAACAGAATACGCCAACAGGTATCTAACTGCCCCAAGATTCTATAACAAGCAAACAGATAAATCAATACCACTAAATTATAACAAGAAATAAACAGTTAGAATACGCCAACAGGTATCTAACTGGACAAAGATTTTTCAACAACCAAATAGATAAATCAATACCACTAAACAATAACAAGAAATAAACAGTTAGAATATGCCAACGGGTATCTAACTGCCCCAAGACTTTGCAACAACCAAACAAATACATCAATACCACCAATAACTAATCTGTGCATAAACATTAATAAAACTTCACTTAGAAAACTATGAACAGCTACAATATGCCAACAGGCATCTAACTGCCCCAAAATTCTGCAACAACCAAACAAATAAATCAATAGCACTAAATTATAAAATGAAATAAACAGTTAGAACATGCCAACATGTATCTAACTGCCCCAAGAATGTGCAACAACCCAACAGATAGATTAGCAGCTTGAGAATATAAATAAAAAACTATAACCAGTTAGAATTCGACAACAGGTATCTAACCATCTGCAACAAGCCAACAAATAGAACATTAGCCGGAAACAACAAGTGAACACTGAAAACAAAGAAATATAATGTAGCATAACAAAAAAAGTTTTTTTTTTAAATCCAACATGGATTTTCTTTCCCACAGACCCAATGATTTAAAAAACAAACACGTGGCCTACGGCCTTTGGCCATGCACCCAAGACTCTAGGCCCTGGCCACAATCACTGCAGCATATCACACCCATAAATCACAACCATAGAATCAAACATTTTAACTATTCCATATGGGCATTTTTATGTCTGCGGACATCCCGCGTGTCCTTAGAATAGTTTCAACTTGCCTGCGGACAGCACAGACAGGAATAGTGCCCTAAGGACACCCCTCATTTTGACTAATTACAGACATCCCGGACAGCACGGGCATGGCGAACACATCAGGGGCACCTGCCACCTAAACAAATACAGTATTTGACCCATCTCTTACTCCCAAACCTCGCCAAGCACTCTTGCACACCAAAACACTCCCCAAAATTACATTTTGCCTCTGTTTGTCGCCCCGCAGTTGGCGGATCCAAGATGGCGGGCACATCGGAACAATCTGACGCACTTCACGCTCTTCACCATCCAATCAGCGAATACGTCACATGTCCGCGGACATGACGCGAGCCAATCAGCCAATCAGTTTCCTGTCCGCGGAGCGGACATAGATATTACTAATTTTTATAGACCTACTTTTTGATTGTTTTAAAAAAAACAACTGGACGGATTTTCACCAAATTTACAAAAGCACGCTTTCGGGACCAATTCGCTACTCCTGCTGCAAATTTGGTAAAAATCTATCCAGCGGTTTGGGCTGTAGGCGTGCACAAAGTTTTTTCCCCATTCAGTCTGGGAAAACTGGGAAAAGAAATGTTGGGACCCCCCCTCCCCCCATAACTTTTCCCCCCCTGGACCAAACCTCACCAAACTTTGCAATTCAGAGTGGGCCATATACTTTTTTTGCAAAGTTTGGTGAGGATTCGTCCAGGGTGAGCGAAGTTATAAGCCACCCAAAAAGTGTTCTTCCTATGGGATTAGCAACTTAACCATAACTACACGGCCACTACCCTGGCCGTGTAATTCATTCCAAACCTCTCCCCATGATTCCAGATAAGAGGGTTCCAGAGTCCTTTGACTCATCAACAAGGGACCCGCATCTTTCCATCTACCTTCCGACACAACACCGGAGCCAGCGCACCCCAGTATGATATGATATGATATGATATGATATGGCATTTGTAACGCGCCTATACACAAGTGTTTCAAGGCACGACGAGGCAGGGAGGGGGGAACAAGGGGAGACAGACAACGATCCTACTAGGCCAGGTGTCATTCAGATCGCCCGAGTGCATGGGTAGGGGGGATGGGAAAAGTGAAAGGGGGAAAGGGAGAGGGGAAAGTGCAGTACAGGGTTAGTAATGAACAAGATAAATAATAAGGGCCAGCTGGTGGCAAGTGCGAGATAAGTGCAGACAAGTGCTGGGAAGGGGGGCTGTAGGGATACAGAGACAGTCCCGCAGTGCAGGGGTTGCCAGGAAGGCAGTGCAGGGGAGAGTGGCTGGGCCAAGGACCGAGATTGGTGAGTGGCCCAGTTGCTGATTCAGTACAGTTTCAGTGATTTAGCAGGAGAGAGGGAGAGAGAAAGCGGAAGCAAAGAGGAAGGTTTTGAGGTACTTCCAGAACCGGAGATGGTTCTCCTCAAGTTTCAGGGAGGCAGGAAGGCTGTTCCAGAGGGAGGCTCCACAGGTTTTTCTCGCCCACAAGGGTTTCCCTGGGGGCCTCTCCCTGATCACGCCTTTGTGCTGGACCTCAGAGGGGTCTACAGGGGGATTCCTACTAACTGCATAGATCTGCACCAACAGCCATAGCAACAGGTAGGTGGTCTTATTGTATCAACAGTGCTTGAATGGTTAACTGTTTTGAAATACCTAATTGAGCATAACATAAATCTGATCAAGGAAGTGCAATGTGAATATACAAGAGCTTGATAAAACAGAGGAAAGCAATGCTTATTAAGATTGTGTGGAAATTGCTCTTATGTGGCAGTGTTAGATAAAAATCAAAAGCACTTTTGGGCAATCATTTTAAGCATGGCCGGTCGCAGCCAATTGTACAATAACCTTTCAAGCTTATATCAAGAAACAAAGAATCCCAAAATGATAGAAAGTGGCCATGCACTGTCAGGGTGAGGATATGTTGACTCTTGACAGGAGGGAGATTGTGTAGGCAATTACCAATCTTAAAAATGTTAAGGCCCCGAGTCCTGAATACATCCAAGTGGAGATAGCAAAGGGAGATGTACTGATTTTGGCTACATTGTTTTTCAAGTATTCAGTGCATCAATAGCTTGCAATCATATTACATCAGTTTAGACCAAAGACAAAATAGTACCAATCTTCAAAAAACGGGAAAAGGACGATCCAGTGTGTGTTTGCTCCATTGCTTTGTTAATTACCCATCTCAACAACTATGAGAGCTTTGAGAAGTGCTCCAAAATGTAGGAGTTCCCTAAGGCATTCTCAAGTGTATAATGAAATTACAAAAGGATGACAGCACTCATGTGACAGTCAATTCAGGAGTGAAAACTACTGTTAGTTTCCCAGTAATAACAAGAGTTTGATAGGAGTTACTTTTTGGCACCCCTACTTGTATTCCTTGTTATGAACAGGATAGAGAGTTATTTGTTAAAAAAACACACTTGATATACCAAATATTGCAAATAGATGGACCTCTCTTTTATTGTTTGCTGATGATGACAAGAACTTCCCAGTCGAGGCTCTCATGGAAGACGTCACCAAACTCCACCTCACGTGGACAGATCTTCTTCTGATGAACCAGGACTGTGACTCGCTTCTCCAAGAACTCAACACCCCCCTCACAAACATCATAAACCTCTATGCACCCACAAGCCTAAACATTTGGCATGATGGAACACTCAATAACTGAACTTCAACAAAAGAACCATTAGAGAACAAGAAAAGAATTTATGAAAATGTTGCAGTGCATTTAACCTTGCCCTGCTTAAGGAACTCTGTGCTGTGCTAAGATCACTAAGATGAATTAACACCACTACCAACACAACATAGCCAAGGCCACAATGAAACCACAGCCTGCTTCAAAGCCATCACAAACTGTGTCAACCCTCTGCCAGATCAATCCGTATCGCACGCCATAGAAAAATCCACAGCCATCAACTATTTTTTCATCAACAAGATCAGCATGATCGGCCAACAAATAGATACCAACACCACAACTGACAGCACACTTCACATCCCATTTGCAAAACAGGAACTACCTGGACAACTTTCAAGACAGTAACTATGGAAGACCTCGCTGACACCCAGGCATCTCTCAAGGCCACATTGTATGTGGGTGACATCCTCCCTCCCTCCATACTCAAGACCCTTCTGACTGAAGCACTCCTCCCTTACGTAACAATCAGCAACAGCTCTTTTACACAGTGCACCTTGCCCTAGACTCTCATAACCTGACAAATTCTCCCGCAAAAAAACAACAATGGACCCTGATGACCTCAGTAACTACTGCCCCATCGCCCATCTTCCCCTCCTAGGTCACATCCTGAGTATTCAGTAGCCTTGTAACTCTTCAAAAACATTGAAGCCAATAACCTCCTTCAGTCCTACCAATCTGGTTTTAGATCTAGATGGAGCACGGAAACAGCTGCCATCAAGGTGATCAACGATCCTCTTAAAATCCTTGATAATAGCCATCCTTGAATCTTAGTTCTCCTTGACCTCTCAGCAGCCTTTGACACAGTAGAACAGCAGACACTCAATGAAAATCTACATTGACGCGTGGGGTTTAGCGAGAGCATCCTTAGCTGGTTCAAAACCTACCTTGCTAATTGCCAACAGTTCTTACAAATCGATTCCTCCAGATTACCAACCTTACCAATCACCTGTGGAGTCCCACAAGTATCCATCCTGTCCATTGTGATCTTCAATCTTTACATGGAACTGCTCAGAAACCTCCTCACTTCACACAACATTCACATCCACCAATATGCTGATGACATGCAGATCCTCCTTAAGATATCCTCCATTGAAGACTTCCATAGGCTGAAGGCCTGCCTCAAATTGATCCAGTTGTGGATGTCTAATTATTACCTGAAGCTCAACCCCTCCAAGACTGAAATCCTACTGTCGATCCACAACTCTGAACACGTGGACATCCGGATCTGGCCCTCTGCTATGAACCTTGATGGATTCACACATCAGCTGGCCACCTGCTCCAAGTTGTTTGGGTAGGACATCGACAGACACCTCACCTTCAAACATCACACAGCGTGGAAGACATAAACGGCTTGGTACCAACCTTCTCTCCTGAGGAAAACCAAGCCCTGCACCCCAAAAAAGTTCAGATCTGCTGTCCAAGCATTGGCCCTGTTCCACCTGGATGGTGGAAATGACCTTCTGGTGACAAGCCTGAAATCCCTGACATGTGTCCTGCATGCAGCAGTTCGACTCATCAGAGGACGCAGCAAATTCAGGAACATTAACCCGACCTTCATCGACTGCACTGGCTCATGCTGGAAGTCTGTATCATCTTCAAATCCTGTTCTATCATCTATAAGGCTGTCACCCTGAAGTCCCCATGCTAACTCTCTGACGTCTGAGATCCACCAGAAGTAAGAACATGTGCAGACTTGAACTCTGCTGGTGCAGGAAGGAAAAGACTAAAAGACATGCCTTCACTGTCTATGCCCCAAGACTCTGGAACCTCCTCCCCATCAACGTAAGACTCACTCCATCGCTTCTACAGTACAGGAAAGACCATCATGTTCAAGGAATGGCTGGCTTTTCCCTAACACCTAGGTCCACACACCCACCACTCTGTACCCGATCTGAGACTCAGTGAATTTCTCATCATTGTTTTCTTCCACGGTTGTTTGTAGATCCCATGCTGCCAATTGCCGACCCTTCCCTGTTGTTAACTCCCAACTCCATTTTTCTCTCCTCTCACTGTGTTCTTCCTCCTATGTTTGCAAAGTGCTCTGTTGTTTCACAAATAATAATAATAATAATATAAAAATAATAATAATAATAATAATAATAATAATAATAATAATAATAATAATAATAATAATAATACATATGCAGTACTTATGGCTAAACAGAACTCGCCGTGAATTGCTTCAAAACTACTTTTGCAATTTGCATGTTCTAAAGTTGCATGTTCGCAAAGCGAAAGTAATGATCGTGGGAACCCAGAAACCCCCTAAACAGGTAGTGAAAGCATTTGATTGCCTGGGTGCCCGCTTCACCTCTAATCTACCGTGGGTCGAACACATACAAATGTGCAAGAATTACATTGTACAGGGGGATCCTCTGATTCCATCAATGACTAAGCGGGGTTTCAGCCAGATCCGCTATTGAAGTCGACACGTCAAAATCTTTAGCTCGGATGGTTTATGAGGTAGATATTTCGGGTGCAAGCGGGAGAACGAGCTATTTCTTGATAAAGTGACTGGGAGTACCCAACGTGGTGGCCAAGGAAATAGTACACATGTAGGTACATCTTGGAACAGTGAAGGAGATTCACTTGGCTACATGTTTAAAGCAATGGGTGAAGCTATCCGGTTAATCAAAGTAGTTTGCCCTGTGGCATTCTAGTTAGGGAGCCGAATTCCACTTTGGCTGGTCGTAAGGTCAGTTGGCTGAAAAGTATGAATTTGGTCATGAGAGAATTCGGATTGAGCCAATGGTCTTCCAATTTCGTTACAACGCAGGACAATGCATACATAAACAAGCCCTAAAATTAAGGAGAGACCAGCGCTGGACAAAGGCTCTTAATAATGCACTTTGAGAACATTTGCAATTTATATAAAAAGGGACGGCTTTCTAGTCTACCTGAACTCCATTGTTCAAGAAGTGAAAAGAAAACTTTATATAAACGCAAGAATGAACACGCTAAGAGCAATTATTTCCAAACGGAGACCTACTGAGTAGTCTGCTAATCTTTGCTGGTGCAGAATGGGGCTCAGTGAGAACATTGTCGGGGGGGAATTCTGCCGGGTCGGCCGGGCCGTCCGCAGACCTCCAGGCAGGGAGGCCCCAACTCCTCCCGTGTATATCCCAGATGAGATAGAGCATGAGACACACACACAAGGAGCAAGGTGACTCTGCTGTTTATTAGACAAAACGGCAGGGATGGGTCAAGGAGCGTACGCGTCCGTCCTGACACACACACAATCGTGGGGCTCGCAGGCCCTTTTTACTGTATTATGACGCGCTACTTGCGTCACTTCAGAAAGTTACCAAAAAACCTATTGCCACTCTTAATTGGGTGTTCGAGTGGTAGGGTTAGTATAGCACACATATAGAGAACGATGTTAGTGGTCAAAAGGGTAGTCAGGTGGTATATCTGGGTTGTCCCTACAATTAGATACATGAGAATTGTTACATGAAGACTCCTGAGGATTGGCTAATTTTACTGGCGTCAGTGATAAGAGCCCCATGTTCTGATTGGTGCGCCCGTGAGCCTCCCAGCCTGGGACCACCGCTGTTCCCAGCTCTCGGTGTACCTGCAAGGTGCAACAATGTTTCACTATAGGTACGTGCAGACAATGTGAGGACTTATTCATAGCTGGAAGGCTGACCGCTCCCACTGTCGCAGATGTCCATCGAGCCTTTCAAGTGTATCTGCCGGTGTCTTGTGGCGAGGGATCCAGACGCCTCTGTTCTCCTGGGTTTGGCATCTCGTCAAGTTCGGCTTGGTCACGTGTGGAGGGACCGTGAAAGAGGCAGAATTCTGCACAATTAATATTGTTTTTCTACTGCGCGCCTGGTTTAATTTGCCGGTGTGACTTTAACGTTGGTGCGCGGAGTACAAGGTTGCAACATCCTACCTTTGATGATTTGTTCTTGGACGGTGGGTTTGCAACATTGCGACCTTGGCTGGTTGTTTTGCCGAGCTCATTCTGCAGGATCAGCAACCTGACTCTTGCTTTGTTAATGTCCACGGGAGCTCTTGTTTGAGGCCTACTTGGCCTGGTGCATAAGTGATCCATTTGGTGCACAGGTGCTTTAGGTTATAGGAGCATATAGTTTCATGACCAGTATCGTGTCTTCATTGTACTTCTCATGGTGGTAACTGGTTTCAAGAGAAGCGTGAGCAAGCTAGTAGATGAGTTCATGACGCGTCTTGCGTTTCTGCATTCTGAAAGCCAATGTAAAAATAATAAAGATGCACGTCCGTGAATATGCCTGTCGCCTACGTCATAGCACTGAGTATATTCTTCGTGTAGGTTGGTGTGGGAATGTCCAGTGTGTATATTTGTATAGATGTGCTTCCCGGTGTCTAGGTCGTCATGGCATCTCTATCGACGTGTAGATTTTAGTCTAGTTGGTCCGTGCCGCAGGTGTCGGCATGGTCAGTGCGGGCTGCTGGGCAGGCAGATGGACACATCCGTATGTTCCTGTACCAGGGTATCTGGTCGTCTGGTAAATGGACAAACTCTTCTCGTGGCGGGTGTCTGGGTCGTGACCCTCTAGGCCAGTCGCGAGAGGTGAAGGACGGGAGCCTGGTCTTCCATTCTCCCACTTCAGTCCCCCCTCTGGTCGACTTGTCGACCACAAACATATCCTTCTCGTTATCTCCTCTTACTCGCCATATCTTGGTTATTCCTCCGAGATGTCCATAGTGGTTTACATGATCTTCAAATGACCAATACATATATTCACAAGTTCCTCCAGGAGTACAGTACACCCATCTTCCTATGTAGCTCCTGGGGTTCCTTGGGTTCTCGATCTTCACTGATGGTGGGTCTAGATGGTTGGTGATGATTTGGGTGCGCAGCTTCTCCCTCTCCTGTATTATCACACCTGTATGCTGGCCGTCATCTGCTGGCATCAAGGGGTGCATTCCCACCATTTCCAGCAACTCGTCAGTAGTGTGTGCCTTCCGGGCCTTCCAAAATCTAATTATGATCAGAGTAGCTCCAGCCAATATAGTACAGCCCACTATTATTTTCAGTCCATCTGACAGCCAGGATGGCATCCATGACCATAATAGTGAAAAACAGCTCTTATCCTTGTTTACACCGTTACTTTCATCCATCATTTTGGAGTGCATCTGGGCCAATTGTGAAACTGCTTCTGTCAGTGTACCATTGTCAGCATCATTGGCAGGTATGAAAGTGCAGCATGATTGTCCTATCTTTGCACAAACTCCTCCTTCCATTGCTGTGAGAAGGTCCAATACATATCTGTTCTGTAGTGCTACCATCCTTACAGCTCGCAGCTCCTCTTTTATTGCGTTAAACCCATTTACTGTAGAATTGATGGTCATCATTAGTTCCCATCTGGTTATCTGGAGCCATTTTGTGTTTGCGTAAGCCTGCAGTCCTGGGTGTATTATTGAGGAGAAAACATTGCTGCTCTGCTGAATAGTCTATGTTCTGGTGGTATTGATGTTAGTGCCGTTTCCGACCTTCCCCATAGGTAATTTCCTGACAGTGGCTCTCCTTGTCTTTTTCTTCTATTTAGGACAGTGGCATTGCTGTTGGTCCTGTTCCCTTGCTCCTCCTGAAGTGGTGCAGATCTCTTTCTTCTTTTATCCCCTTCATCCATTTTAGGAAATTTCGCCACATTGACGTGCTTCTTTGGTACCACTAGTGATGGTACATTGACGTGTACCATTGTGCACACACCATTCCACAGGGGAGGCAGTGTATGGTATGCCTTTTCTCCACAGGCCCAATAATGGTCCATTATTACTGCTGTTCCCGCTCCCCCCTCAGGTAACTCCATCACACTTGCACAATTGGTGTTATATCCTACGTCCACCTCTCCTTTATGCTGGTAGCATACCTTGGGCGCAGTCAACGGTAGTATTGTTATTGGGTCTTCATCTTCTTCTACCCACGTGAGCATTGGTACATACTTGATCCACGTCGTCCAACATCGGTGATTGTGTGTCTCGATGGTTGAGATAGTTTCTTTTGTCACCATGTTGCTGCCAATCACTCCTATCTCCCAGCTGTTGTCCAGATACACCTTCCCTGTTATCGTCACCAGCGGCCTCTCCCAGCATCCTTGTTTACCCGGAACTTCAGTGGCGTACCAATCACATGGTAGATACTGCAGTGTTACTTTCTTTGTTTCTCCTTTTTGTTATGTATTTGAATGCTTCAGCATGTAAACTGGTCTTGTGATAACTCAAATAGGTCTTGAGGAAGTTGTTTTCATATGGGTATGAGTCTCGTGTTTTCCATGTCATGTGCACTACTGTTCCTTGAAATCTTCCTTTCGTTTGGAACAGTGCCAAGTATATTATGCATTGTGCTGTCTTTTCATCTATTTCTGTGGCAACAAATGTTCGTGAAGCACTCATGGCGTATGGTATTAATGAGCAAACGTAGCAGCTATCCTCAGTTGTCTGCTTACCAATGCGGGTCATATGTTGGTACCATATGTTGTTTGTGACGTGTGCTGAATCTTGTATATAATTATCAATACCTTTATTGTCTGAGTATGTGCTGCGTTTAACTCTGTTTTGCTTGGGTGCAAGGTTACTATTACCACCTGACGTAACACCTGTTGCAGCAGGGAACGGGGGTATATTAGGTTTGGGTGCAGCAATAAAATTAATAGCATAGCTGTACTGCCAGACAGAGGCAGCCAAGAACCCGGTGATCATCAAAATCCCTATTATTTTTATTACATATGCTAATCTCACCGGCATTTTGCTCTTACCTTGCTGCAGTCCTGGCAGCGTATTCTTGCGACGTTAAAGTTGCCCGCCTAAAAATTCTCAAAATGCTTGTTATTAAATGTTAGTTTTGTTTCCTTTAAGCTCTCCCTATCAAATAGTCATTCAGTGCCCAGGCGAAGAGCTGCTCCCACGCTACTCTAAGTGATCGGTCTCTTAGGACCGGCAAGTATGGGCGGAGGTGGGGCATGTAATATTCTATGGCCAGGAGGAAGGCTGTGTAGTAGACACGTACCCTTCTTCTTTTTAGGTATGTTGGCCTTTTTATTTCGTATACAAATTGGTGTGACAATTCTTCTGGGTAATTATCATCTGGGAGTACCATCTACGCCTGGACAGTGGACTTGTTAGTTAGCTCTTGTCTTAACAATACAATAATGCGCAGTTCCTGTATGTGCGAGAGAAAAAAGAGAACATTCACGTGTTTACATGTGTATTTGTGCAGGCAATGTCTTTCAGTTTAAGTTATAACTGTACTTGGGAGTCAATGGGCGGGGGGGGGTTTGGGCTTAGATGGCGAAAGTATTTTTACTCCTTGAACGTGTGACCATGGGGTGGGCAGTATGGGGATCACCCCTTTCTTCGTCAGTTGTTGTCTCTGGGGTAGCTGGGTAGTGACACGGTAAGGGAATAATTGGGTCGTTGTTTGTGGTAGAACTTCCTTCCGCTGTCGGGGATGTTGTTGCTGTTCTTCCAATGGACCTGTCGTTGGCGCTGGGGCGGGTCTGCAGTTTGTAGATCTTTACATCATGTAGGTGGTTCCAGGCACGCTTGTCTTTTAGTTTTACTGCTCTTGGTGATACGTCCTCTACCAGATGGGGGCCGGTGAACCTCTTATCGTTCCATTTCCTATTGAAATTGCGAAGTAGCACGTGGTCACCTTTGGCAAGTTTGCACAAGTTCTCTTTTTCCAATTCTGTACTGGCGCCTTCTTCTTGATTTCTGGTGGACCCGCCCCGTGTGCGCTCGAGCTGTTGAGACACAAACACAACACTAGTAATCAAAGAAGACACATATTGATACATTTCATCACCTAACACACTCGCTGAACTTTCGTGGTCAGTGAATGCCCTTGACGTTGGCGTTAGGGGAATGCGCATTTGACATCCAGTAACCACCTCGTGAGGGGTGAGGTGGTGGTCGGACCCTGGCCTGTTCCTTAATTCAAATAGGGCTAACGGAAGGCAATACAACCAACATTTCTTTGTTGTTTGTTGTATCTTTGCAATTGCCTCCTTCAATAAGCCATTCAGGCGTTCACATATACCGTTAGCCTGTGGGTGGTATGCACATGCAAATTTGTGTTTTATGTTCAGCAGTGATGTGATATGCTGGAACATTTCGTTTGCGAAATGCGGGCCATTGTCTGATCTTAACACCTCGCACACTCCCCACCTGGGGAAGACCTCCCTTACTAGGAATTTGGCTGCTCTAAATGCATCTGGGTGTGAACAGGGCCCTGCTTCAATCCACCTAGAAAATGGGCATACTACTACAATCATATACCTATTACCTTGACATATGTTGATCATATCAACATAGTCAATGTGAAGGTGCCGAAAAGGTCCTTCTGGCCGGGGTATGGTACCTCTTATCACTTTTAGGGTATGACCGGCCGTAAACTGTTGACATGTGAGACAATTGCTGATAAAATTTGACACATGACAATTTAACTCGGGACAGAACCAATCTTCTCTAATTCGCGCTGCAATTATTTCCTTGCCTGTATGGGCTGGGTGATGTAATTGGCTCAGGGCGGTATTTAAAAGTGCCAATGGTATTACAACTTTCCCAGTGCCACTCTGGCGCCATAGTGCGTCGGTTGGTGACATTGTACATCCTCTTTTTACCCATATTTCTTTTTCGGCCATTGGTGCAGCCGCTTGTAGCTCCATAATCTGTGTGGCTGGGAGATGAGTGTATCCTTCTCTTATTAACATCTCCCTAGCCATTCCCCTCCCTCTCCCTCTCTGTGAGTCTGTGGGGTTCCATATCTCACCAAAGTATGCAGCATATTTCGCATGTGCGTCTGCTGCTGCATTCCCTTTTGAGACGTGGTCTTCACCATTTGTGTGTGCGGTGCATTTTACTAGGGCTAGTTCTTGGGGGTCGTTTATTACTTCAATTAGTTCAGCCAACAAGAGGGCATGTTGCACTGGAGTGCCGTCAGCTCTCCTAAACCCTCTTCTTCTCCATTTTGCTAGCCCTGAGTGGACAGTGGATGTAACATATGCACTGTCGGAATAAATTGTTACTCATTTGTCAAAACTTTCCTTCAATGCCAATATTAATGCAACCAGTTCTGCGGCTTGAGCAGAGTAATGCTGTGGTAATTGTACACACTTCATAGCCACACACACCGGCGCCTCCATCATTTTTACCACTGCTGCCCCAGTCCTCCGTATCCCATCTCCTTGATCGATAGTTGATGACCCATCAATAAACAAAAGCTCACCTCCCTCTAGTGCGTTTTCTTCAACTTTTCTAGTACATGAGTATATTTCAGTTATTTGGGTACAGTCGTGGGCGTAATCTCCCTCCTCAATTATTTCTGCTAGGAACCTTGCAGGGTTAACCGTGCTACATCTAACAATTGCTAGTTCAGCCCTAGACAAAATGATCTCATAACCTGATGCCCTCTGTGTCGTTAGCGTGGACTTGGGTTTATTCAATATTGCAAATAGTGCATGTTCCACAAACAGTGTAGTTGGACACCCCATGGTTATTGCTGATGCTTTTTCCACTGCAAAAGCAGCTGCAGCGAGACCTTGTTCGCAAGGGAAGTGGCCTAACATCACAGGGTCTAAGTGACCGCTGTAAAATGCTACTGGTTTATAGCCCATGCTCGTTTTTTGGGCCAATACTGCTTTCATCCCTGCTGAGTCGCAATGTGAAAATATAAAGAAGCGTCGCTCATAGTCTGGGGATGCCAGTACTGGAGCAGTTGATATCGCGTCTTTCAATTCGTCAAAGGCCTCCCTCATTTCCATAGTCCACCCCAACTTTTTCTCCCCTTTATTTGCTTCCCTCAAACCCTCAAGCAGGGGTCCTATGTATGAACTGTAATCAAATACCCATGCTCTACAGTAGTTGCACAGCCCCAGAAATTGCTGCAGTTCTCTCACAGTCTGTGGCATGGGAGTGCTTGAAATGGCCTGTGCTCTTTGTGGTGCAATCTTTCTTCCATGTTGGGATATCAGTTGGCCAATGTAAAGTACCTGTTCCTGACAGTATTGTATCTTTTCCATGTCTACCTTGTACCCCTTTTCAGCCAATATCGTCAACATTTTTAAGGAGTCCTCTCTACATTTATTTTCATTCATACTGCAAATTATTATATCATCCACATACTGTAACACAGTGCTTTCCACCTCAACGTTACCCAAATCCATCTGTATTACTCTATTGAAAATTGAGGGTGATTCACAATACCCCTGTGGTAATCTGGTATGTTTCCACTTTGTATTTCGGTAAGTGAAGCTTGTCAAATCTTGTGAGTCTGGGTGTAATGGTATTGAGAAAAATGCATTTTTAAGGTCAATCACTGTAAATCGTGATGCTTCTGCTGGAATGCCACACAATATAGTAGCCGGGTTTGCTGTTACTGGATACTCAGCTTCTACTATGTTGTTCAAGGGCCTGAGGTCCTGTATGAAGCGCCAAGACCCCCCTTTAGCCTTGCGCACTGGGTACACAGCCGTGTTACATGGTGATTCTGAGGGGACCAATATGCCATTGTTTATTAGGGCCGTTATGGTTTCATATATGCCCTCATCTGCCTCTTTTGACAATGGGTACTGTTTCACTCTCGGTAGTATGGCACCTTTTTTCAATTTTATCCTTACACCCCCTATGCTTTTTATGCATCCCACGTCATAGGGGCTAATAGTCCATAATGATTTGGGCACCTTTGACATATCCTCCTTAAAGAATGGGACTGGGGTGCATGCTGGTGCCTCAAGTGCCATTGCAATTTTCTGTGCTATTTGTTTGTGAGCCACTCTTAGCCATATTTCTACACTCATCATGAACACCATTTCATCTTCATCCTTTTCTTCTGAGAACAACTCTTCATCTGACACCTGGGTCAGCCTACATCCTTCTGCTAGTGCTATCACCGCTCTCCATGCTCTCCCTTCTTTATCTTGGGCGTGCACAGCAACATAATCAGCTGTTGCAATAATGCTCTCAATGTCCATTACAAACACCTTTCCTTCTGGTTCATTAACAGGTGTTTCTGGTCGGAACAGATAGGCTGCTGGTCTCCTCCATATTTTCCCTTCTATCCCTGGCATCCATGCAAATGCCATGTCTGTGCCATACTGGAATAGCTCGCCATCTACTGGCTCCGCCCTAATCGCTGTCTGTCCACAGTATGCTTGCATAATCTGTCGTGCTGCGAGCATGTTAATCCCTGGAGTAGAGCAAATTATGCCATCCTCCGTAAAGGAGATCGTCATATTCAACCTGTTCATTATGTCCCTCCCCAGTATATTTACTGGTGAGGCACTATAATACAAAAGTGGAACTGACAGATCATAATCTCCGATAGATAAGGGAACGTTATCAGTAAAGGGAACCAACCCTTTAGCCCCAGAAAATCCTTGGGTGTTCATGGCTTCGCCTGACATCTTAAATTTACCTTCCCTTATGCACGACCGGGTTGCCCCGGTGTCAACAAGGAATGATAATTTTTTGTCACCTATCGTTACCTCTATGCGTGGCTCCTCCGCACTATTAGGTGTTACTGACAGGATGGGACACAGCAAGGCCGTCTGTGGGCTGTCCTATTGGGGGTACAATGATTGGCCATTCCCTGTGTAAGGGTTGTGTCCCAAGACCGTTACCCTACCTAGTTGCGTTTGTTGAGTTTGGGGTTGTTGTGTTAGCGCTACTTGTTGTTGTTGCAGTGGCTGTTGTTGTGTTATTTGTTGTTGTGGCAGTGAATATGTTTGTGGCTGTTGTTGTGTTATTTGTTGTTGTTGGTCACTTCCTTGTTGTAACATCTGCTGTTGTTGTATGCCCTGCTGTTCTTGTGAGGTCCTAGGTTGTGCCTGTTCATTCCATGCTGGTGTTCCTGGCCTAACCCTACACGTACGTGACATGTGTCCTAATAATCCACAACTCCAACACACGGGTGGTTCCCTGCTCTGCCATGGGAAGCTCCCTGTGTTGTCCTGGTATACTGGTTGCCCTGTGGGGTAGGAATTTCTAAGTCCCCCCACCTGCTGTTGGGTATTATATCCGTATCCTCTCCCTCTCATAAATCCTCCTCTCCCCCTGTTATAACTATAATACCCAGCTCCTTGCATTGGGTACCCTCCTCCCATGTTTGGTGCCTGTAATTGCAGTGGCGGCACTTGCTGTATTATGCTTTGTGGAGGTGCTATTTGAGCTGGATCTTGTGCAGCCACTACTTGTGTGGGGCTTTGGGCCATTGGTGTGGGCGTAGTTATTAGTGCCCCTTCCATTGTGTATTTAGTAAGTTTTTTCTGTACTAGTTTGGCCTCTTCTGTTTTCCTGTCCTCTTCCTTTTGTTTCATTTTTCCTTGCCATGTCCTGCAGTGATGTACTATAGTCAGCTGTATTTCTGGCCATGGTTTTGCTTCCATCCCCACTACTTTCTTTAGTTGTTTCTGAACTCCTTCTGGGAGCCCTTGTACTAGTATTTGGTAAAATATGGCTGGTGTTTTGTCCCATTGCTCTCTAGTTTCCATGCGCCACTTCTCTTGAATATCCTGGATATAATCAACAGGATCCTCATTCTCACGCATCTTACGGGAAGTAATTGCTCCTATGTCTGATGTGTCCGGGTACTGTACTCTCAGTGCCTGCCATAGCGCATGTCTGCAGTTTGCAAATGGCGCCCCATCATGCGATGTGTTCGTTATTGTTACCCCATGAAATCCCGCTCTCTTCCAAATGTCATCCGCTCTATCCCCTAATATTGATATTAACAGGCCCTTCACATCTCCTACTGCTAGTTTCTGTCCTGCGGTGTGTTTTTCCATTTCATATATCCATTTACCCGCACCTCCACTTAATGATGGGAGCCTACATTTTATATTTTCTTTATCTGTATGCTTCCAAGGTACATACTGTGGTCTAACCCCTCCTCTCTCCAACAGTGGCATTAAGTTGTGTCTTACGTCACCCTTTACGTCCCACAATATCGAGTCCTCACACCCCTCCTCTTCTCCCGTTTCCTTTACCTCTTCAAGTTCGTCCTTATTACCCCTGCTTCTACCTCCTTCTCCGTCCTTTCCCCTTTTTTCGTCATTTCCTGTGTTTAATGTGGGCATGTTTATTTGTCTATCTTGTCTGCGGCTAGGGAGGTCTCTAAGCCGACATGCATAGGGAGTCAATTCGTCCATGAAGGGCGCGAGCTTTATTGTGCGCAGCGAGCGTGTTGCGGTTGAGCATGTAGGGTGCGATGGGGGAGGGCGTGATGGAGATGGCGATGGTGTGGCTTCATGGGTTTGTTTTTCCACTACTTTTTGCACCCCCTCCTCACTTCTCTCCAGCTCCTCCCTTCTCCTACTGATCCATGGCGAGTCTATGTTTGTTCAAGTGAGGTACAGCTTATCTAAGCTTTCCCTTTCACTCTTTCTTCCTCCCCCCTCTACTCCTTCTTCCTCCTCACTGCAAAAATCAGTCATAAATGGTATCCCCCACTCTGTCTTTTTCCCTTTTACTGTTACTGTTTCTAAGTCTATTAGGTCCATTTCTCCTCTTCCTTTGTTACCAATTGTTCCCCTTGGTGCTGATGTTGTTGCTACTTCTCTACTTCTATATACATCCCCCCATTTTTCACTCTCCCTACTCCTCCCTTCTCTTTCCCCTTCACTCCTCTCCTCCATCTCCCTACTATTTTCCTCCCTTTTCCTTTTTAATTCCTCCATCACTTCGTTGCTCATCTGTTCCAATATTCTTTCATCCTCTTTCTTCCTTTCCCATTTCACCGTTTCTCTTTCTATTATTTTCCCCTCTTCATATTTCTTAGCTGTCTCTGATAGTACCCTCCTCCTCCATATGACCATTTCCCTTTCCTTTTCTTCTTCTTCCTTCTTCTTTTCTCTCAGCACTACTCTTGACACCCTGTCTGCTGCTGCTTTTACCCTTTCAGCTTCTCTACTTTGCTCCTCATTTCGTTCCCTTAATTTTTCTAATTCGTCCTTACCTTCTTTCCTTTTCCTCACTCTCTCTCTTTCCTCCCTCTCAAGCTGTTTGATCAATTCATTCTGCTCATTCCTTAGCTTTGCTAATCTTTCCTCCAAAATCTCTTCCTTTTGCCATAGTAGCTCCTCCCCCCTTATTTCACTCTCTCTCGTACTATCCTCGTCTGTTCTCTTTACTACCTCCCTCTCTTCTCCAGTTAGTGGCCCTCGTAATTTTAATAATATCTGTGCAGCTACCCACTCGTCATTTCCTATCTCTACAGTCTGCTCTTCTCCAATCCTCCCCTCCCCCACTGTCATCTTCCTATGAGCCACATATGGTGGAGGGCTGTATGCCGGGTTTGAGTATCCTTCAGCCGCCCTTAACTGTCCTTCTATTTCTCCTAATTCTCTTAAAGGGTACAACCCTCCTCCCTCTGTTTTCACTCCCGGTGTTATGGGTATCTCATTGCTCGGTCCCTTTTTTATGTCGTCTAATTTATCAATCTTTTCTCCTCCCTGTCCTCCGTTCCCCGTATTCTTTGTGTTTTCACACCCCTTTTCCCCCTCCGTTCCTTCTTTCTTAATCTCCTTTTCTTCCCGTGTTTCCCCCATAGTGAACATTCCATTTGGTCCTGGTCGGGACCCCTGGAACATCCTCCATAAGTTAAACACCTCCACATGGCTTGCCAACTTCTTCCCCTTGTATGTATTGTGCAGATGGTTTAGCAGTGAATGTTGGGCATATGGGTCGAAACTACCATTAGGCGGCCATGGTGTTAACATTTTGTTATCCGTCCCCTGGGTCCACTCTATGCTGTACTTGATTAATTTCTCCCTATGGGGTGGCAGTGTGGTGCATATGTGTTGTAGTGGGGTAGTGAGGGTGTTCCCCCACCCTCCCGACCCTGTCCCGCCTGACATAGTAGTGCTCCACTTGTTACCCTTCCCCTCACGAGCAGTTTACAATATGCAACCTTATATTGTTTACCTGGCCCCGTAAGTGTGGGGACTTACGACACTCCTTTGACAAATTATGCAATAAAATATATATATAAAAAAAATAAAAAATAAAAACAAATATATATATACGTATGATTTTATATTGTATATTCCTTCCCCTACGGCCCCCTGCGGCCGAAGTGCACGCAGCCCCCTGCGGCTGCGTACCCCTTATGACTATCTTATACAGTCGTCCTGTTTCCACGTTCTCCTCCCCCTTTTACAATTGCCGTGGCCGGCGTTCTCCGTGCACAGCCACGCCCCTCTCCCCTTCTCCTCTTCCGATCCACTCGTCTATCGTTTATCTCCGTATCCGCTCCCTTATCATGTTTCCCTTCCCCACCACTCTCAGACCAAAAGTTCCTTGTGCTGGCGATATCCTATTAGATCCCTACTGGTGACGTCACCGATCTCTTCGAGCTACTGGCACATTCTTATTATGTTTTTAAGTTTCAAAATACACTTGCAATCTACCCCCGCTAACCCTACAGCTGTCTTCCTGTCTCTCCTGGAACAAGGTAATCAAATCAATAATATAATCGGACTGCGCACGCTGCGTCGCCTCGCGTGTGATACGCCCCTCAACAGGAGGGCTTAACCAGCCAATTATCTTCCGTATTGGGCAACTATGCAACTAGCTACCGCCTACAGGGAAACGTCATCTACCTATCGAGTTTCTTGCTCGAACAATAGGGAACCTCATCTACTCATTGATCAATAAATGCCAAATCGTAGGAAACCACACACCCACCCTTACACGTAGTCGCGACTTAGGCCACTCAGTGTCTATGAGCGGCCACACGTGATGTTTTCGTGCTCCTCCCCCCTCTTTCGCGTGACGTAGCCGACTGCTCTCGCACTCGTTTCGCTACCATTCATTCCATTAGCAACACTAAGTTGTTAGACCTTCGCCGCGCATCTGTACAACACCTCCCTCCTCCCTTATTTACTTCCTCCCCCTCCCTCACAATTTCGCATTGCTCGTTGCGCGTGTCATGCTCACCAAGTTCTCTCGATGCAGGGCCGCTCGACTGAGTGCACCCCTCCAAGCGGCTCATCACCTCCCCTCGTCTGGACCACGTCTGGACACTCGCCAACCGCGGGCGGAATACTTCTCAACCGGCTCCCGAGGGCCAATATCCGGATTGCGCTGTCCGGTCTTCTCGCAGCTCCGCGATGGTCCTGTAGTCCTCAGAAGGGGGCAACGGCAGAGGGGGCCGCGCCGCCGGGCCTCCTTGCAACGGGAGTGCCTGGAAAAAGTAAAAATAAAAAGGTGGATCTTAAACAGATCTCAGCAGTGCCTCCAACTTGTCGGGGGGGAATTCTGCCGGGTCGGCCGGGCCGTCCGCAGACCTCCAGGCAGGGAGGCCCCAACTCCTCCCGTGTATATCCCAGATGAGATAGAGCATGAGACACACACACAAGGAGCAAGGTGACTCTGCTGTTTATTAGACAAAACGGCAGGGATGGGTCAAGGAGCGTACGCGAACGTCCTGACACACACACAATCGTGGGGCTCGCAGGCCCTTTTTACTGTATTATGACGCGCTACTTGCGTCACTTCAGAAAGTTACCAAAAAACCTATCGCCACTCTTAATTGGGTGTTCGAGTGGTAGGGTTAGTATAGCACACATATAGAGAACGATGTTAGTGGTCAAAAGGGTAGTCAGGTGGTATATCTGGGTTGTCCCTACAATTAGATACATGAGAATTGTTACATGAAGACTCCTGAGGATTAGCTAATTTTACTGGCGTCAGTGATAAGAGCCCCATGTTCTGATTGGTGCGCCCGTGAGCCTCCCAGCCTGGGACCACCGCTGTTCCCAGCTCTCGGTGTACCTGCAAGGTGCAACAATGTTTCACTATAGGTACGTGCAGACAATGTGAGGACTTATTCATAGCTGGAAGGCTGACCGCTCCCACTGTCGCAGATGTCCATCGAGCCTTTCAAGTGTATCTGCCGGTGTCTTGTAGCGAGGGATCCAGACGCCTCTGTTCTCCTGGGTTTGGCATCTCGTCAAGTTCGGCTTGGTCACGTGTGGAGGGACCGTGAAAGAGGCAGAATTCTGCACAATTAATATTGTTTTTCTACTGCGCGCCTGGTTTAATTTGCCGGTGTGACTTTAACGTTGGTGCGCGGAGTACGAGGTTGCAACATCGTACCTTTGATGATTTGTTCTTGGACGGTGGGTTTGCAACATTGCGACCTTGGCTGGTTGTTTTGCCGAGCTCATTCTGCAGGATCAGCAACCTGACTCTTGCTTTGTTAATGTCCACGGGAGCTCTTGTTTGAGGCCTACTTGGCCTGGTGCATAAGTGATCCATTTGGTGCACAGGTGCTTTAGGTTATAGGAGCATATAGTTTCATGACCAGTATCGTGTCTTCATTGTACTTCTCATGGTGGTAACTGGTTTCAAGAGAAGCGTGAGCAAGCTAGTAGATGAGTTCATGACGCGTCTTGCGTTTCTGCATTCTGAAAGCCTATGTAAAAATAATAAAGATGCACGTCCGTGAATATGCCTGTCGCCTACGTCATAGCACTGAGTATATTCTTCGTGTAGGTTGGTGTGGGAATGTCCAGTGTGTATATTTGTATAGATGTGCTTCCCGTTGTCTAGGTCGTCATGGCATCTCTATCGACGTGTAGATTTTAGTCTAGTTGGTCCGTGCCGCAGGTGTCGGCATGGTCAGTGCGGGCTGCTGGGCAGGCAGATGGACACATCCGTATGTTCCTGTACCAGGGTATCTGGTCGTCTGGTAAATGGACAAACTCTTCTCGTGGCGGGTGTCTGGGTCGTGACCCTCTAGGCCAGGCGCGAGAGGTGAAGGACGGGAGCCTGGTCTTCCATTCTCCCACTTCAACATGAACCATATTTTATAATTTTTCTGACTGCGAGAGACTTAAGAAAAAGATGTAGAAAAACAAGAAGTAACCAACCATTTGTTTTAGTCTGAGAGGGAGCCCTTTCCACGAAGATAGCGCATTTTGAGGTACAAAAATGTGGGTACTCTCAGTGAAAATGTGTTTAGATTTAAAAAAAAAAAAAGTTCATTATTGAATTGTACAACCATTTTAATCTGGTTCTTTTTCAAACGTTACAATGATCACTTCCAGTATGTATCTTGGTCATTATAAGAAAGTCACAATTGTCTTTCTGAGCAACACACATTATCGCAGCCTAACATAACCGTATAGATAATGTTCTGATAGAAGGTTATCATTTCATGATGGAAAGCTTGGCACACACCTATTGTGCTCGCTCAAAATACCCCATGGTAGAGGTCTTCAAAGTGTGGGGTGCCCCTCCTCGCCACCCCCGTGGAGGCGCAGCCCCATTCTCGGGGGCCCCAGGTGGGGAGGGGGTGCGAGTCGCCAGCATGACATTAAAAAAAAAAACGAATGGAGGGAATGGTGCAGCTCACAGGGTCAGACTGGAGAATAAAACTGTCAGTGGCAACAATGAAAAAGGTGACAGATTGAACAGTACCCAAGGGGATATTTAAGGAATATATATTCAGCAACAATGGTCAAAACTACTAGCTGCACAGTGAAGGAACTCATCAAACTGACCAACATTCTTCAAAAAAGTGCCCCATTTACACCAAAAAAACCGGTCCCGCACTAGCTTTTTGCATGTTTGTTTTGGGCATTTAGGGGAAAGAGATAAGTAGCTCCAGTGAAGATTCCTGGCTGCTTTACATAACATCAAACAGCATTTGAACACATAACAATAATGAGTGATGTTTATATTTCACAAATATGTCAGTGATACGAGATTTGCATACTAGAGTCGCTAAGCACATGGCTTGTTGATCCTTTCATTTATCACAACGCTCACCCTAGTATTTAAGTTTTTGAAAATATGAGCCGTGCATAAACTAATTCACACAAACCTTAGAATACGGCTCTGAGAGTCACATGGCTGTGATGTTCAATGGGTTTGGCAACTTTGCAAAATTGTTGAGGCGCTGGGTTTCAGATTACCAATGTTTGTGTATTTGGTACGACATTATGTACATGGGATTCATTTGCAAATATAATATGCATGGAACGAGCACGACATATTAACGTTAGGAAAATGAATGGAAGTGTAGAACATGGCATTACATTAAACAAATGGAACAATAAGGAAGGTCTGGTTAATGGCATGTGAACATGTTGTTATTGGCAGGTAGAAACGCTTGATCTTTGCTGGGATTTCGTTATGCTTCAATATAATCAGAAGGCACTTTTTTTTCTGATTCGCATGTATCACACGCATTAAAAGCATTTTCAAATCTTAGTATAATTGCAATCAACTCTGAAAACTCTTCAGAGACTCTGGAATGTAGATTTGCTTTTCAATTTCATAAGTGCTTGTAAATGATGAACACGTTGGAAGCCTTCTCATTTCATAAAGTTGTCACGCAGGTAAATTATGGATATCTTTAATGTTTCGTACATTTAATCTTTCGACTATAATATTTTTTCCTTTTAATCTACCATGCATTTGCTTAGCCGCACTCTGTGAAGATTATTCATGGGCAGGTTTATGCAGTCGATACATCAGATGATGTCTCTAGTAGTTAAATAGCAAATAATTGTCTCTGCTTCTACATTTGATAAAGGTCATTAGTGGTTGTTAATGTAAATATATTTTCAAGGACAAAAACTTTAGTTGCAGGGACGTTAAGGTGAGCAATACATTGTAACAAAACCTTTGAAATTCAAGGAAGAAATGTTACTTGTAGGGATGTTAAGGTGAGAACTTAACACAACAAAACCCCTGAAATTCAACTAAAGTCACCTTAACGAACCCCCTGTTGCGCAGCCTAGGAATACAATGATGACATCACATCAGTGATGACATCACTGATTACATGTTGTATGAGAACACTGATGACATTACAAATCACATCACTGATGCCATTACTGGTGACAACACAAATTACATTGTATATGACTGATTACATCAAAATGGAATTAGACATAACATAATTTATTAGTTGGCTCATGAAAACATTGATTACCTTAATAACAATTTGGGCCATGGACTTGGCCATGAAAAAGGCTAGGGTCACTGGCCAGCACGAAAGGCCACAGCTAGTGGTCGGTTAGTGTTCAAAAATTCCAATATGCATGGTTAAAAGCCATGCCTAGCAGCCGATCAATGTTATAAAATATACAGTAGACAATGTTGAAAGCTGTATGGCTAAAGGCCATAGCTAGTGCCCATTATTATGTTTGAATATAAAGTCGTCACAGCCAAAGGCTGTGGCCACTAATTAGTATTGGGTTGAAGACCATGGCTAGTGACTGGTTACTGTTGTATTATACACAGTGGGCACAGCTGAAGGCCATCGCTTATTGCACTTTATTATTTTAAAATATACAGTCGATATGGCCAAAAGATGTACAAACTGCTCAAGGTCAAAGGCCATGTGATGTCATCAGTGATGTGATCAATGACATTTGTGATGTCATCTTTGATGTCATGGTTGTTAGTCTTAGCAGTGCATGTTGGTGGCACGAGTTATGGTTGCTTAGCTTACCATAACTGGTGAATTTCTGGGGGTTTTCGATTTTCCTTGTAACCATAATATCCTTTTAACACACTTTTCCACTAGTTTTATTAGTGCAATGTAACCATAGCATCCCTTTAGCAAAGTTTTTTCACTGAATTTGATGGTTTTTTATTAGCGCAACTTAACCATAACGTCCCTTTAATAAAGTTGTTTCAATGAATTTCATACGTTTTTATTAGCGCAATTTAACCACAACGTCCCTTTAACAAGGTTTTTTCACTGTATTTCACAGGTTTTTACCAGGATACCCTTAATTTGTGTATATGTGCCATACAGCACACTGACCACCCTGGCACAAATATAATAGTCGCAGGGTCTGCGGACTGTGCGACTGTCCGCGAACGTTGGGCAGAATCCAACTTGCGCCTTTTTGGGTTGCCTCAGCAGTTGTCTTACATTGTTGTAGCATGCAGCAGACAAACAGAAGATGTTAAAAGGGCAACACATATGTATACTACAAGCAAACATTAAGTAAGTCTCCAAACTCTGCACTTATAAAAGCAGAGGTGCAATTACATAGGTTGTGCAACATAATGGAATGCACAAAGCAGAAAGATAACCTGTGCATCCAACAATATTACCTCAGCGCTGCTTTGCAATCACAGTGAAAAGCAACTGTCACAAGGAAGTCCAACATACTCAGATGAAAACCGTTCAAAAAATAGTAAGTGCACTATATTTCTACCTGTAACTGTGGAATTTGTTCTGTGTACATGACTAGTGTAACGCATACTTTTTTTTACACAGAAATGGCAAGCACCCTAGAGTGGCGTGAGGAACATTTCCCTCTTGATGAAATGAGTGACGATAGCAACTCTAATGGAGCACAGTACTATTTTTGAAGTAGGAAAATTAATGCACATTGTGTCACATATATCGGAAACATGCTTCTTTTTTAACAGTGCATACTGCAAATGAAGGAAATGGGCCACAAGCACCAGCTAATGTACAAGAGGATGGGCACAGACATACCCAAACCCAAAGTGCAAATGGGGAAAATTAACTAAGAACCCTTTGTTCAAAAACGGATCAGTTGAACAGCAATTTTGCAGAGTTAAAGACATTTGAAGAAAGGCATATGATGTACAATATTAAGTACCACTGCCCCACTTGTACCTGTGCCTCTTCCCCCTGTCCCAGAAAACCATCCCCACAAATGATCTTTAGTCAAAGACGCTATGATGAGACCGCAATCCCTTCCTCCCCTGATGACCAGCCTGTGCAAAACCCCTATTCCCCTGTATATGTTTCCCGTTCTGCTACCCCTTCCCTTTCCTAATGCAATGTTTTTAGTGTGTGTTAATGAAGTTCTGTGTGTATACTGTTGCTGTGTGTGTGTGTTTAAAAAAAAAAAGCCCTGTTAGGATTCTGCGGACAACACAACTGTCCCAGCTGTCCCTAATCTAAATGGAGGTTTCCTACGGACATTTCCTTTCCGCACCTGTACGGACATGTCTGCAAAATCATGACACACCTTTATATGATTTGGGGACCCTCACCCTGTGGACACCTGGGCGCATGCGCATCCGATCCCCTGTGCCCTTCGAACACTGCGCCAGTCTGCAAAAGTCTGTAAAGTTTTGTGGCACATTTAATTTGTTCAGGGGTCTCGCCCTTGTCCTGCTGTCACCTGGTTGCATGTGCATCTAATCCCCTGTGCCCTCGGAACACTGCGTCTGTCTGCGGATGTCTGTACAAATGTGATGTACTTTAATTAGTTTGGGGGTCCTGCCCTGTCGTACGGACACCTGAGTGCATATGCATTTGATCCCCTGCGCCTTCCGAACACTGCAAGAGGGGAAGTGAGTGGGCACCACTTGGTAGTTAATCCACGTTTCTCCAGTGTTGAAAAATTGTAGACAAAAAAATAGCTTGTATTCAAACATTTATAAAGGAGCTGGCTGTGATGAGTTTGGAGACACCCAAACTCAAAATACATGTAGAATAGGAGACCAAGTGAGATACTGGGTCACTCAGCCGCTATCTATAGAACCCAGTCTGGGTATGTGTTTAATCAAAACTATCGGAAGTTCGGCTTCAAGGTGAAAAAGGGATGCCTTTAGTTGAAAAAATGAGGAAAACATTAAGTCAATTTTATCCAAAATAATTCCCAAGAGTGAGAAGTCACTAATGTTTTCTTAGTGAGGAAGGATTTGCCACAAACATTTTTATCAATCAGACCAAATTGCCAATGCATTTCGGAAATAAGTTTGCTTCATCAGGGCCAGTCTTAAGAAAATACATACATGGTCATAAATAGCAAGAACAATTTGTGTAAAGCAACATATAAGTGTCATGAAATATTGAAATGAAGTCGAAAACATACCATTCAGTTGTGGTTTCCAAAAGTAGGAGAGTGAGGAGGGAACAAGGGAAAAAATAAATCAATAATAGATAATGAAACCATGCACACAGCTATTTCACTGCCAAGTCTGATTTTTAGCTACCTTGTTCTTTCTGTTTTATCTACATGAAAATTGACAAATGCACTGTCTAAAATCTTCCCCATATTACCAGTGCTATAGTGATATATGCACCAAGAAAAGGAAAAAAAATAAAAACACACTACCCGTCTGTTTTCAGATATTTTAGTGTGTTACAAACAATTGCATTTCAACACCCTTTTTACAGAAATAACTGGAAGTTTCACAGCAGTAGAAATATTCACTTTACTTTATCTGTAACAAAATGAAAAGGAATACAGCAAGAGAACACTCAATTTGCAACATTAGACATGTTGATTAAATCCAGGAATTTCCTCTTCTACTCTGCCTGAATAGGTTTCGCAAACACACACCGCCCCCCCGCACTCTGCAATATATTTACCGAGCTTGTGCTGCAGGCGTATTCCTTAGGCTGGTCGCCTTCTGGAAATGGCTCAGTGCCACCTCTTAAATCACCCCAGCGAAGACGTGCATCTGCCGTCACTCAAGCCAGGGTTTATTGACTGGAATTTCCCAACCTGTGTAGCAGTGCACTGAAACCTTCTTCTCAATCAGGAAACTCCCCAGCCACACCAGCCGAGTCTTTCTCCCAGCTGTGCCAAATGCCTTCTCCCCTTCTTTCTCTCTGAGATTCATTAGAAAAGCTCTGTTACAGCCTACAAAACAAGTTCAACCAATGAAATTCTATCATGTCCTACCCTCCTTCTCTTGAACAATGGCTTACTTTTACAGCAAGCAACTGTAACAAAACTGATTTCCTGCTTATTCGAGTTTTTGCTTCCTGCAAATACTGTGGACAGAGCACAGAGAGAGAAAACAAAAACAATCTGCACACAGTCTAGTGTGAGTTTCAGCCTGCCACATTTTGCACTGGAGAACACATTAAAATATTAAAAGTTAGAATTATGTTAGTACGGTTAATGGTGTTAATTCATTAATCCTCTAATGTGTCTCCTGCAAAAGAGGCATTTCAGATGAGAAAAGAAAAAATAAATGTGCATTTTACATGTAAAAAAAATTGTTTTTGACTGAATAGCCTGTCTTCATATACATATCCATGTCACACTGGCAACACATTCCTTGCTGTACCACAATATAGCAATGCATTAAACCCTTGCAGTGGCACTGCATACAAATGCTAAATAAAATAGTCTTACATATTCCCTCCTTTTTTTTTGTTGAAAATTCAGCTATAATCCAAGCCAATTGGAAAAAAAAAAAACGTGCTCTTTTTCTTCTTTTAAAATGTATGCGTATTGGGATATCTTTCTCTCCCATGTTGTAGTTACTAACATTAGCAACATTTTCATTTTTATTGATAACACCATCAACCATCCACCCATGATTAGGACCAGGACAGCTAAACCCACTATTGAATGTTCCCCCCATGTTCTCCAATTAAACCTTTCCACTTCCATTATACCCAAGTTACTAACTTTAATATTGTTTTTTCTTAGATTCATTTTCATTACATGTTTCTCTTTATGATTCAATAAAAACTCCACATCCGGGTCTATTGGAAATGCATCCCTTTGAAAAAATTCAATATTTTCTACTTGGCTTTCCCAAATATCATTTGTCACGTGAAACAATGTTAACCCTCCAATTGACACAATTGTATCCTTTGGAACCTGTAAGTAAAAAAACATTATATTTCACCTGTTTAACCACATATGTTCCATGATTCAAGTGCACTACTGTCATGTTTTTTAAACATGTGCTGACCAACCATTTACCTCTGACCATCTTAGCCTGTGCCAGTTCTTCACTCCCCATATTGCTAATGATCACTTCACATCCTTCTGATATACTTGGGTCAGATTTCAAACCACAAATAGCATCTGTGGCATCAGGAACAAACAGTTTACCTGGACACATATAATTGTGTTCTTTAAATTTGACACACGTTTCCAAGTTTGGTATCAAGTAAACTTCAGGCTCCCATGACTGGAATGCCACCACTTCTGGAGTCTTAATCTTAATAAATTTGTCCTCATGCCAAAACCCCACGTTGTGTACCCACTTGGTTTGATAAATAAGTTCAGGAGCTACATATGGGATGCATAGTAAAAAACAATCTCCAACCTTTCCAAGTCCACATATAATGGCATTACATTACCCATTTCAAATGCAATTTTTACCTGTACCACATCAATTTCCCTCCTGGTCAACCTTTCGATCATTTGATGAATAATATCCTGCGAAATAAAATACAAGGGAATATGTCCATGAATCAATTGTGAAATTGCAGTTTGAACTTCTCTCATATAATTCGTTAATAGCCTATCAACAGGACTCATTATATTCAATATTTCATTTAAGGTTCTGTCATGCTTAATAATTAGCTTAGTCGCCCGTTGCATCACATCCGCTTGTTCATTCAGTACAATTGCAGTTTCATTTATGAATCTTATTTGTTCATCCAATCCTCCTCTAATCCCATCTAATGTTTGTTGTATTATTTCTAGGTCAACACTCAGTTGTTGTGCTTTAGCACTTAGCGTTCCTACTGAAATGGCATTGGCTGTTGATATTGTGGTACCTATTATGGCTCCAACTATAGACATTACCAATGAGATTGCGAGCATCACCGCTCCTCTTTTTCCTCTCCTCTTCTTAATGTCTGCTGAATTCACAAATGTTTTTTCCAATTCCATCAATATATCTCTTATTGACTGCTTAGCGTCCTCTTTTCTTGTTTCCAACCACTCTTTAGTCTGTTCAACCTTAATTCCAGTATGGTTCAAATGTTTTTCAATCAAAATCTCAGGATTCAATGGTACGTAGATATTCTGGAAAATCATGCTCCTATCGCTCATGATGAATCCTGGTGTCTCTTCTACCACGATACCAGATGCTGGTCCAGGCTCAATGACAACCTGTGCTTCTGAATTTTTGAAATTCCCTCCGAATAGCATCTTCATTAACCATATTGCTGGTGTCATCTTCAATGCGATTGCTTTGCAGCCTTGGTCTTCGCCCCCTTCCGGGGCTTCTCCGGAATCCGTCCATGTGGGCTTCAGGACTCCATCGTCTCCCGTGACCTCCGGTACAAATATGTTAATATTCTAAATCAAATAGAAAAGAAACAAATTAAGTATATAGCACAATACTAATTTCACCCTTTTGCCAAAAATAAAACATGCTTTGTAAAACATTTCGCCCTTTTTCTTTCGCCTTCTGAAATTAAGCACAGGTTAAAAAGAAAACAATCATACATAAAACAGCATTCAATATTTAATACATTTTCATTCTGCACACCAACTCCATAAACTTCAGCTTCTTATATATATATATATATATATATATATATATATATATATATATATATATATATATATATATATATATATATATCAGTGAAAAAAACTTTGTTAAAGGGACGTTATGGTTAAGTTGCGCTACTAAAAACCTATGAAATTCAGTGAAAAAACTTTGTTAAAGGGACGTTATGGTTCCAAGTAAAACCGAAAAACCCTTGAAATTCGCCAGTTATGGTAAGCTAAGCAACCATAACTCGCGCCACCACCGTGCACTGCTAAGACTAACACCCAGGACATCAAAGATGACATCACAAATGTCATTGATGCCACGTACTCCATGCCAGTGTACTTCCACAGCTTTCTGCATGCACCTTCAACCAATGTATCCACGAATCTCCTAAAATCCAAACAATCTGTTTTCTGAAACACACAGCCATAGCTATCTTTTGTTCTCTCAGCAAAAAGAGTATCTCAGAAAATCTCTCCTGGCACAACACACCCACCAAACTTTCCTGACCAATCCCTTTCAGTGCTTATTCTCATTTGCATGACTTCTGAACCCAAAAATCCCCGGATGTAACTCCCGATGTCCGGGAACTACCGCCATGGCCGCGGACATATCGTAACATGAACAGCCCTTCTACCATTTCCACTACACTCTCTCTGCCATTCCCTCATTGGATGTACCTCAAAAATCACATGACCATGCACCAATCACATTCAAGACCTCTACATCTAACTGCATCATCATAGATCAGCACTGCAAATGTACTCTGAATCTCTCTGAGTACAAGTGTCATATCATTGGCAAGCAGCATCTACCACAAATACTGTACAAGTCTTCAAGATGTCTACTTGCAGCTCCATGCATATCCATATGCATGAACACAAACTTCAGGTATGCATATTTTCTGTATAGTAGATGACATAGCTCTCAACCATTTTTGTTTTACAGGCGGGTGAAATCACCCGATTTTGTTTTTGGCGGGTGAGACACCCATTGGAATGAATGGGCGTGCAGGAGGCTTGGCGGGTGAGTCTGCCCTTTACAAGGCGTGTGACACCCGCCAAAAGCGTGTGAGTTGAGAGCTATGGTAGATGAACACATTTTCAAACAGACTTTTACCTTGTAAAATCTGTAAAATGAATTTACTGTACTTTTTTCAATTTCCTAAAATCAACTATCACTTATACACCTTTATACTTTTTACTTTCTTTATACACACACACTCAAATCATGTTAAACTAACATTTTTTAAATGAAATATATAGACTACATATATTCAAACAAAATTGCATGCAAACACAATCTATGTTTAAACCTTTATAAAAATACTTATACAATTTCATATTTTTTGTTTTTATTTATTTATTTACTTAATTACTTTAAATTAGACATGACATTGAGGCGCTATTACCTAGAACAGTTTACTTACAGAAATAGTGGTATTCACTAATATAATATAAATTTCACAAGACATAGTAAAGATATTTTATTTTTGCTACAGTTAGTCATTCAATACAATGTGTTCATTAAGAACATATCATATGTACTGAACTGATGCAACGTATCTTATGTAAATAAATTAGTTTAATGGTTTCACAGAAGGCACTGAGGATTTCAATTAAAAAAATCAATATCTAAATTAAAAACAGTGCTATATACAAACAAAGTTACTAATTTAAGCTTTTACACTTGCAGTGAAGACCAGTTTCCTGAAAAGAAGCAGCCGAATTCGAAGAAGAAAGAACAACTAAGATGTTACCTGTTAATTAAAAAAAAAAAGTAAGTAAAATATCACCATAATATTTATATTATTAATCAAATATACTATAACATTAATACCAGCTATTTTGGTTTCTTAAAATAGAGATTTTGTACGATTTTGTCCAAACAGCGATTTACAACCAGAATGGCCCACAAATTTCTATTTTTGGACACACAAATTAGCCAACTGAACCACTACAATTTTCATATTATAGAACAAACAACTGTTTTAATTGTATACATTAGATTTACTATTTGTACTTTTCCACACTACTAGCTTACTTTTTTTTGTCATCTGAACCCCAGTTTAGTGACACATAAATTCAAGAATACCTATCCCTACTAGTTTTTGTTCCCAATGCACAATCACACACCATTACATACATCTTTATCATCTTACTCAAACACTCATGCACACAGCACACATACATTCCAGAACACCCCAACCCATATCTTCTTTATTTTTTTCAACAGACCCTAAAGAATGCCTACCAAAAGACAACTCCGTAGAAAGCAACGCAAAATTGGAGCAAATGAAAATAAAGGTGTCCAACATAAGCATCCATCTCTAGCAGAATTTGTAAAACAAGTTGAAACAAAACAGCTAATACAATCATTTAGTGAAACACAAGAAGTTTCAAGTACAACAACTTCGCTTCCTCTATCAAAATGTAAAACAAACCAAAAAACAATTAACAGAAAATCAGCTATCAGTACAGATAAAACTACTTCTTCAAATTTTAATATAGTGCAAAGTAAGCATACCAAGAAAAGTATTTTAGCCAAAATATACTGTTACAAAGTCCTTCAAAATCTTATAAAAACAGGAGAGAAATCAGGTTCAAAGCTTAAAACCTATCGTAGGAAATTAATCTTAGAAGCATTGATGGACAGTGCAATTCTTCTCAAAAGAAATTTATTTATTTTACTGTTAAACAAAATGAAACCACTAACAAAACTAATAACTAAATTACAAAAAAGACTTCTCAATAAGCGAAATGTCAACAGAAAGAACTTCTTAAGTATCTGCGGCGGTGAATGGAATCACACTACGAGCACAGAACCATATTTTAATGAAGAAGCGTACAAACAAAAGCAAACCAATACAATTGCCATAAATAGCAGTCGTCGAGGTTATGAAAAAGTGAATAACACCATAATGGAACAAGAAGTACTCCTTACAAAAATATGCCCTGAAAACTTAGAATTACCCCTCCATTCAACTGAATCAGGACGTCTAGTGTACAAATGGCCATGCACGTCAATGTGTAACATTCCCAAACAATGTTTCAAATCTTTACACCGATTCCTCAATAAATATGTAAAAAGCAAAGACAAAATCAAAATTAAATTACTGCAAAATATAGATACCTGTCCAGTGCGCAAGTACACAGGACTACAAGGACATTCATTGGAATGCATTACAGGACCTACTTGTAAAACCACTTTCCATGATCTCAAAAGGATATCAACACATCATTCAACTATAAGAAATCTAGTCTATAAACTGTACTATGCTAAAAGTCCTGCTTTAGCACTAGCAAAGTTAAATAACATCCTTCTACATGGTACAGCAAAAGACCTACTTGAAGAAATTCACTATATCCAGAAAAAATATTTTGGAAGTGAAAGCCATTTACAGAATGAAATAGCTTTAAACCAATTAAGCAACAATTCTACACATGGCAACCTTTTGCTAAACACATACAAAAAAGAAATACTAAAATTTAAAAGTACATGAGCTGAAGTACCAAACCATGTATGTGTATGTTGCCGTAGAATTTTTTATAAAAGTAACACAAAAACTGTGGACCTATCATACAAAATAGAAGACAATGAAGATTCTAAATGGTTTGAATTAGCTCTCTACCTTCTAGCAGAAAACAAATATGAAAAAACTGAGCCCTTAATACTTTGCAGTTATTGCACTTCAAAACTTGACAACAACCAAACTCCTTCACGTTCTATCACAAATAATTTGGAATTATTCCCAGTACCAAAACCTCTACAACAACTTAATTTATATGAGAGCATCATAATTCAAACAGTACACCCATTTCAAGCAATAATACGCCTTCAACCAAAAACAGCAAAATTACCTCCCTCTGAATTGGTAAAAGGCATTTGTGGAAAAGTAGTTTATTTACCATTAAATCTAAAAGAAAATGTGCATACTCTAGGAGTGCAACGTCCAATGCAGCAATCTTTAATTATATTAGTAAATGGAGTACCTACAAAAGACAAAAAAATATGGCAACAGCTGGTAGATTTATATAAAGTTAGACAAGCCTTCCAATATGATAAAGAGAATAATGAATATTACAAAGAAAATAATATTGAAGAAAACTTGAAAGATACAACTGAAATAATTCAAGAAACACAAGAAGCTGGTCAATTTGAGCTACTACATCCTGCTACAATATCAAATACTTTAGACCATTATACAATTCATCCTTTGCACTGTAATGACACCGTACAAGATGTACTAGAAACTTACCAAATGTGTCAAACAAAAGGATCGCCAATCAGTATATGGGAAAAAAGTATAGAAGCACGTGCTTTTCCTCTACTCTTTCCTACTGGCATGATGATAGACCTATTCAAATATCAGCTTCAGAATACCGCTCATTACGGATGTATTCTGAAGAACCCAGATTTAGACAAAATGTGGAATACATATTCCACCTACTCTTTGAAAGTGAACTAGCAACTTTATGTTACAGAGTTGCACACATATTAAAATCAGGATCACACTTTCAAAATATGACAGCTACACAATTATTAGAGAAAGTGCAACAAAAGGATGAGGTTTTACAATCAAATATTACAAATCTATTAGCAAATATGCGTGGTACTAAAGAGTACTGGTTTCGACGTCATGGAGATGTACGTTGTATGATCAGAAACCTTGGCCCACCCACTTGGTTTGTTACATTACGTTGTGCAGAATATGCATGGGAAGATTTACATGATTTCCTACGCATATCAAATAAAAACAAAACAAACATAGATATTCTAAAACCTGCAGAACTTTGTTCTTTGGATCCTGTTAATGTTTCAAGATATTTTCACCATCGCTTCATTGCTATGCTACATTTTATTTGTAATAAAACTGTTCCTCCCCTTGGAGAAGTGCAACACTTCTTTTGGAGAAAAGAATACCAAGCCAGAGGAGCACCACATATCCACATGCTTTTATGGATTAAAGATGCTCCTAAATTTGTTCAAGAGAGTGATCCCACTGTTTTACAGTTTATTGAAAAATATGTCACTTGTGAAATTCCATCAGAAGCCACAAATAGTGATCTTCGTGCACAAATTTTACAATTTCAAAGACACAAATGTGGAAAATATTGTCGTTGCAAATACAAAAACAAAGACAAATACTACACCAAATGCCGATTTGGTTTCCCTAGACCAGTTACAAATACAGGTCAAGTAAACAACCTCATGTCTTCAGTTAGACATACTGTTAAAGGAAAGTCACCTAAAAATACATATTACATAAAAAGAAAAGAAGAAGAAAAATATATCAATGATTATAATGCAATCATTGCCCACTTATGGAATGCAAACATAGATGTGCAGTACATTGCAGACAATTCTACTGCAGTTGCACGATATGTCACAGCATACTTAACTAAAGCAGAAAAGACAGAGCTCCAAGACCTCTGGAATGACCTGTCATCAGATAAAACAGTATCTCAGAAATTATACAGCTTGGGCATAAAAATGTTCACCCATAGAGAATGTGGATCTTATGAAGCAGCTGATCGTTTAACTGGTACTTCATTGTATGGTAAATCTGAAAATATAGTATGGCTAAGTCTTGGTCCAGCTAAATCTAGAAAAAGAGTTCTAAAATCATATGAAGATATAGAAACAATAGCCAAACATGATCCCAACAGCCAAGACATTTTAAAAAACAATTTATTGGACACATGCTACCCAAACAGAAGTAATACTTTGGAAAACATGTGTCTATACCAAATAGCCCAAAACTACACATACAAAAATAATATGAAACCCGATGAAAAAAAAGATAAATATAGAGTGACAGACTGTGAAGGCAGCTTAGTTAAACTCACTAAACCAAATTGAATTAATCATATCAAATTGTCATTGAAGACTCCTCAACATAAAGAAGTATATTACATGTCCCTGCTACAACTCTTCAAACCATGGAGAAAAGAAGAACAATTACTAGATAACTATGACTCATATGAGGATGCTTTCAAAGCAAATGAAAGCACTATAACTGATGTAAACTTTACACAGTACAAAACAATGTTGCACAATGAACAGCAACATGAAGAAGAACTCCAAGCCCAACTAGATAAGGATACCCCTGACAGTAGTCAACCTTCTGTAACAGGAAGCCAAGAACCACTGGGAGAACCACTAATAACAAATGAGGCAGAATCAGCTATGATAGAAGTAGAAAACACCATATGTCAGTATGAAGATAAGGAAGACTTAACTATACTACAATCAAAACTAAACAATGAGCAAAGTAGCATTTTTCAAGAAGTAACAAAACAAATGGCACATGGTGTAAAACATGAAAATAAAGAATGTTCCTGCCATAATTTTAAACCTATACTACTGTACGTCAGTGGTGAAGCTGGTTCTTGCAAAACATTCCTAATCAAAATCATTAGTAAGTTCCTTCAACAATTGACAAACAACAAACTGTCAGCTGTTGTCACTGCCCCCACAGGTTTAGCTGCCTACAACATAGGTGGTGTTACATTACACCGATTACTACTATTACCAGTAGAACACCAGAACAAATTAGACTATTACAAACTTTCTGCAGAAGCTGCAATGGAATTACGCAGAGTATTGAAACAAATGAAAATGCTACTAATAGATGAAGTAAGCACGGTCTCCAACCTGATGTTAGCTTTGATTCACCTCAGATAACAAGAAGTACTCAAAACAGACTATGAAGAGCTCTTTGCAGGAAAACACATTATTGTTTTTGGAGATCTGCTGCAATTAACACCAGTAAAAGGTGAACCTATTTTTAAAACATTAGGGCACAAACTCTGCCGTAAAACTGTTGGCAGCATTGGAAATGTCAACCTTTGGCAACATTTCCAATACAGAGAATTAACAGAAAACATGTGCCAATCTGCAGATCTAACTTATGCCAACATTTTAAAAAGTTTGAGAGTTGGTATACTTTCTAAAGAAGCAGAAGCAATATTGAAAACCCGGCACAATAATGCACTTTATGGCGATAATGCATGTGCTACAGATGTTATGGAACAATTAGCCCACGAAAATGTCAATTGTATGGCCTTAATGCCAACTCTTGCAAGCTGTTTCAAATTCAATGAAATCATGCTAAGTAAAGAAATGCAACCAATAATGGAAATTAGCGCCACAGACAAACTAGATGTACATGGTATGACACTACCCATGTGTGACCAAGCCACAACAAGACTAAATAATTTAGAAAAATCAATCTCAAACACAGCAGGCTTAGAAAAGATGTTAAAATTATCCTTAAATTGCAGAGTAATGCTTAAACGTAACCTTGACGTGGACCAAGGACTAGTTAATGGAGCACTGGGTACAGTTGTTGGCTTTCAAACATACCCACGTGACAACGAAATTCAGTTTGTCAATATACTCTTTGACAAACTTTCAGAAGTAAAACGGATAGGACGCTCAACAGCTAGATTCCTTCTCTTCAAAGATATGTATGGACGCAGAGAACAATTTTCTCTAACTCTTGCATACGCAGTCACAATTCATAAATCACAAGGTCTTACCCTAGACAAAGCAATGATAGATATTGGTAACACAGTCTTTAAAGAAGGCATGAGCTACGTAGCACTATCACGCTTACGTACACTTGACGGTCTATTTCTAATCAACTTTGATGCAAGTAAAGTAAACGCTGATATTCCTTGCATTTTAGAATATAATAGACTTCGCTCACTATACACTCCCCATCTAAACACATATTCTGTTCCACAAAAACTAAAACGTTGTAAAAGAAAACTAAATCAAACAGAAATGCAACAGGACGTCACTGCAAATCCTCCAAAGAGAGTAAAAGAAACTAATACTTCATCAAGTACCACAAACAAAAAAGAATCAATTAGAGAAAGTAAACCAGGTACTTCTTTAAAGAAGGAAGACAAACTCCAAAAAAAGCAGTTAGATACAGAACTACCTGGACCATTTAAATTCTCAAATATAGTTGGTGTAATTTGCTATGCAAATGTAGCAATGAATATTCTATTTCAATTACCACCAATTGTTGACAACATTTACTCACACAGTACAGACCCATTGTGTTTGCAAATGTTAGTACTTCACATAAATGCAGCAAACAATCCTGACAACACATGTAGTGTTTTTGGAATAAGACGACAATTGGACTACTGTGCTGGAATGGTGAAATTCACTATAAACTCACAGGAAGATCCACAAGAATTTCTAATGTACTTACGACAAGTACTGGAAAACAAAAACATACCTATAAATGAAATCTTTCAGATTTCATACATGTGGAAACATACATGCACTCTCTGCAACAATGTGACACAAGAAGAAATCCCCAATGAACGCTTCATATATATATCAATACCAAATTGTGAATCCATTCCATTTCAGCAACTTGTACAAAATGCAAACCATGGTAGATTATGCTCTACCTGCAATTCAGATAATCGCTCCACGTTAGTAATACAAACACATAGTAAATACGTAATACTAATGCTTCTACGTTACAATGCAGATGGTACCAAAAACAACTGCAAGCTGACTGGATTCACACATGGTCAAATATCACTTGGTAAGAAAACCTTCACAACAATAGGTATAATCTACCACGCAGGAGCCACAACCAATTCAGGGCACTACACTGCATACATAAAAAAGAAATGTGGATGGTTTGAATGTAATGATAGTACCATTACTCTAAAGCAGAGATTACCAGCAAATCTTACAGACGCTTATTTGATGTTCTTAAAACCAAAATTTGATAAATAAACTGTATTTAAACCTTTAAGTAAATTTGTGTTACAAAAATATAAACTGTTAGAATACTCCAAAAGCTATCTAACTGCTCAAAGATTCTACAACAACTAATCAGATAAATGAATACCACTAAATTAGACCAAAAAATACACAGTTAGAATACGCCAATTGGTATCTAACTGTCCCAAAATTATAAATTTGTGTTAAAATAATATAAACTGTTAGAATACTCCAAAAGCTATCTAACAGCTCAAAGATTCTACAACAACTAATCAGATAAATGAATACCACTTAATTAGGCCAAAAAATACACAGTTAGAATACGCCAATTGGTATCTAACTGTCCCAAAATTTAACAATATCCAAATAGGTAAATCAAAACAACTAAAATATATTTAAAAAAATAGACAGTTAGAATATGCCAATTGGTATCTAACTGCTCCAAAATTGTATAATATCAAAACAAATGAAGAATCTGTTACTGCTCCAAAAAAAAATACAACAAAGCAAAGTATAAAGCATTAGCCAGAAACAACAAGTGAACACTGAAAACAAACAAACAAATAAACTGTAGCATAACAGAAAAAGTTTTTTTTTTTAATCCAACATGGATTTTTTTTTCTCCCACAGACCCAATGATTTTAGCAACAAATACAGAAACTGAGCAAATTGCACAGTACTCTGATTTGTACTCTACTAAATATGAGGGTCGAAAAAAAATAAAAGTATATTGCTTATACAATGTAATAAGTCATTACAAAATACTAATACTAACATGCTATTTTCTTTTATCACAGAAATGAAGAAGAAAAACATGGACTCCCATTACTAGACCAAACAGTAAGTATACAATAATAAGGACAACCATAGCAGCATATCACATCCATAGTATCTAATACCTTTGTTCCTTATACATTTGTTTTTCACCCAAAGTTATAAGCAAATATGAATGTGATATGCTGCGGTGGTTGTTGCCAGGGCATACAATCTTGGGTGCATGGCCAAATGGCCATGCACCCAAGACTCTATGCCCTGGCAACAACCACCGCAGCATATCACATCCATAGAGTCAAACATTTCAACTATGATCTATGGGAAACTTTTAATGTCCGCGAACAATGTGAGTGTTCTTAGAACACTTTTAACTTGCCAGCGAACAATACGGACACCGTTTTCAGGACACCCCCTACGAACATTTCAGAACAACGCGATAGTTCTCACAACACTTTCAACTTAACAACAAACAATACGGACAGCGTCCTAAGGACACCCCCTACGAACATTCCAGGACACCGGGAGTGTTCTTAGAAGCGTCTTCAGAACACCACCATCTTGTTTATTTGCGAACATTTCAGGACACCGCGAGTGTTCTTAGGACACATTCAACTTGACAAAGAACAATACGGACAGCGTCCTCAGGACACCCCCCACGAACACTCCCCGGACACCGCGAGTGTTCTTAGAAGCGTCTTCAGAACACCCCCATTTTGTTTATTTGCGAACATTTCAGGACACCGCGAGTGTTCTTAGGACACATTCAACTTGACAGAGAACAATACGAACAGCGTCCTCAGGACACCACCTACGAACACTCCCCGGACACCGCGAGTGTTCTTAGAACAGTTTCACTTTGCTTGCGAACAAAACGGACACATATTGACTCCTTAGAACACCCCCTAGTCAGTTTATTTAGAACATTTCAGAACACCCGTGATGGCCGCAAACAAATCGAACACAAAAAGAATGTCTAACACATAAAAAACACAACTTTCATCCTATCTCATACACTCCCACCCTCCCCAAACACTCCTACACACCGACACACTCTACAAAATACACATTTTGAACAAAGTTTCACCGCGCTGTCCGGGGACGTCCGCGAATCCAATATGGCGGGCGCTACCGAAAAATCTGACGCACTTCACGCTCCACGCCGTCCAATCAGCGAACACTTTGCATGTCCGCGAACATCACGCAAGACGATTGGCCAATCAGGACACTTTCCGCGGAGCGAACAGGGAAGTGTATCCGCAAACCGAACACAGATATCACTAATTTTTTTTTACCTACTTTTTGGTCATTTAAAAAAAACTACTGGACGGATTTTCACCAAATTTGCAAAACCACGCTTTCGGGACCAAGCCGCTGCTCCTGGTCCAAATTTGGTGGAAATCCGTCCAGCGGTTTTGAGCTGTATTTTTTTCCCATTCACTCTATGGAGAGTGAGTATAATGTATACAAATATGAGCATATAGAGGGAAGTAAATAAAACTATGAGGAAGTGCTGATAACCATAATGATTATCTTCATGCACAGAAAGGATTGCTCTCTTTCAAGCCTGTATCTTCCGCTATGTACATGTTTCATATGATGTGACAGGACCCTAAGTCTACAAATATAGTACCTTTTCAATTTTTACTTCCTGACTGTTACTGAAGAAAACTATGTGGCTTCGATATGTCAGTAAAGGATAAAAAGGGAGAGCCAGCCATGTGATGGCATCAGTTATGTCATCAATGACATTTGTGATGTCATCTTTGATGTCCTGGGTGTTAGTGTTAGCAGTGCACGGTGGCGCGAGTTATGGTTGCTTATGTTACCATAACTGGCGAATTTCAGGAGTTTTTCGGTTTTACTTTGAGCCATAACGTCCCTTTAACAAAGTTTTTTCACTGAATTTCATAGGTTTTTGGCTTTACACAGAATGTTGCAATGTAAGAATTTATGCTCGTTCACAGTGAAGGTCAGCTGCTTCCACAACTTCTACAGATGGCTTTACACAGAATGTTGCAAAGTAAGAATTTATGCTCGTTCACAGTGAAGGTCAGCTGCTTCCATTTTTTTCTCGGGCCCCGGAGAGGCTCACGAAGCAGACTATAAGGTTGTATTGTGTTTTGACCTTGACAGACAGAGATTGTGATGAAAGACTTCTCTTGAAGGAGTGTTGCTAAAACGTAAGAGAAGATAAAGATGAAATTTCTGAAACGAAACCACTTTTATATATTATATCAATATGCGAAAGATCGTTGGCACACGCGGAGTCGTATTTTGGGACTGCACCACTCGTAGACAATGGAAATTGCAATTGTACTGTAAGTAACCCTTTAGATTACTTTATACCAAATATAATTACAATAGCGTAGGATTAAAGACCGCTCAAGTTGAACTTGTTCGTTGAAAGTGGCATAATGTTTTCTACCGTGCACTATCACCGCCGAATTGATCCCCTGGCGTTTAGAGGGCTCTGAAAAAGGCAGACGACACAGGGTGGGTTAATCGAAATAATTTAACGGGTCTATCGGCGGTCAAGCGCTCTACTCGCTGTGCCACTTCACTGTAGGCTGTCAAGTGGCACAGCGAGTACAGCGCTCGCTTTGACATCCGTGCACAGCTTGCTAACGCAAGTTTGAATCCCGGCAAGGCCAAACTCAGCCTTTCATCCTTCCGTGGTCGATAAATGAGCACCACACACCGTGGTTAATAATAAGCACTGCTTACATACCTCACGGTTCTTAGCGCTATATGAATGGGAAAATATTATTATTTTATTATTAACATACTCTGTTGCACTATCTTCGATAGCAAATATTTTCACGCCCTAATAAATAAAATGATGATTTTTAATGAAGATCGGCTGGTGAGACTAATTTATGTTTTTTAAAACAGGTACGTGGCCCCATTTTGCCTATGTCACGATTTACAGACTCCAGCGGATGGGGTCTTCAACTGCCAGGTGCAGGTCCAAATATGCAACTTCATGACCCTCACCATTTTATGGGACAATCGCCAAGTACCAATATGCCCTTACGCAGTACTAGCGGCTACAAACAACATACCAACCAATAGGGTGGTCTAATGGCTCGTTGTTGGAACAACCTTCCGATTATCAGAGCGACCATTTACTGCTTTTATCATAAACCAACACCCTATCTACCGCAAAGGAACAACGCGTGGCTCCAATTAAACTTTTGCTGATCGACAGCAGAGACCGGTCGCGTGTCTCAACATGAACTTTTGCGGATCGACAACAAAGACAAATGCAAATTGCTGAATATTCTCTAAACATTTGATGTCAAATAAATGTACTTTACAACATTTACAATCTTGCTCTTTGCTTTTAAATCACAGTTTCATATTCCGAATTGTGGCGCGCTGTGTTGTGACATAATGTGTGTTGTCTTCTGGGTTCTGTGTAAAGTCGCGTAGTACTGGAGACGACTGGGCGCGTTTCATTACGCACCCTGTAACGCCACGGAGAGAGGCGGGGAATATGAATGCTTTGATAATATCAGGCTTAGGGGCGGGAGATATGATTATGGGGCCGATTCATGGAACAAACATGCGCCGAAAATCTTCGCGCAAGCAGGCGCAAGCAGGCGCAAGCGGAAAAAAACAGGCGCACGCGCACGCGTGCGATTCATGGAAGTCCCTGCGCGTGTTTACCTCGGGATGTGCGCCAAACCCGTGCATGGCGCACATGACACTGCAACATCCCGAAAGACGTGCGCGACGCGCACAGTGAAAGCGCACAACCTCTGCGCATACACTGGAAAGTGGGCGGAACACGGGGCGTAACGCGCGGAATGGGGAACAACTCGCGAAAACAAGGGCGTAACTGGGGATGTACTGCAGGGAAGCAGACGGAACGCCCACACGCACCCGAACCACACGTATTCATGGAATCGAATAGGGCAAAGCCACGCACAGCGAAAGACACGCACAAGCCGAAACACGTCCGCCACACGAAGGCAGGCGGTAGCGTCCCTGCGCATTACAAAAGTGGCAACATACAGCAATCGTGCGAGCGGGGCACGTGTATTTCGGGGTTGCGCGGGAAGTCACACACGCGATTGAGCGGGGTACGTGTATTCCGGGGTTTTGCGGGAAGTCACACACGCAATCTGGCCTGGGGGAGCGGGCTACGTGTATATCGGGGGTTCGCGTGAACTTTTTCACGCGATCGGGCCTGGGGGTGCGGGGCACGTGTATTTCAGGGGTTCGCGTGAAGTTTTTCACGCGATCGGGCCTGGGGGAGCGGGCTACGTGTATTTCAGTGGTTCGCGTGAACTTTTTCACGCGATCGGGCCTGGGGGAGTGGGCTACGTGTATTTCAGGGGTTCGCGTGAACTTTTTCACGCGATCGGGCCTGGGGGAGCGGGCTACGTGTATTTCAGGGGTTCGCGTGAACTTTTTCACGCGATCAGGCCTGGGGGAGCGGGCTACGTGTATTTCAGGGGTTCGCGTGAACTTTTTCACGCGATCGGGCCTGGGGGAGCGGGCTACGTGTATTTCGGGGGTTCGCGTGAACTTTTTCACGCGATCGGGCCTGGGGGAGCGGGCTACGTGTATTTCGGGGGTTCGCGTGAACTTTTTCACGCGATCGGGCCTGGGGGAGCGGGCTACGTGTATTTCAGGGGTTCGCCTGAACTTTTTCACGCGATCGGGCCTGGGGGAGCGGGGTACCACTCACCGTCTGTCTTGCGTGTAGAAGAACGCGTAGCCAACACCCGCTGTGAAGTAATAGCGTGTGAACCCCAATGGATGGAAAACACACGCACCGCACGAAAAGCACATACAGAACATAAAGGCACGCGGGATCTCCAAGCCCTGCCAGGGCAACGCCCGTGCGCAAAACGTCACAGACGCGCTTACGCTGTAAGGGCCTTTGGTCCAATGAAATCGCGTACGCGTGCTGACGCGCTTACGCGCTAAGGGCCTTTCCTCGATTTTCACGCTGACGTGCAGGATTTTCACGTGCCAAATCACTCCGTATCAAGCTGGCCACTCGAAAACACACGGAAGACCACGCTCCTGCCCAGAAGGCCGAATCACTGCCCCCAGTGCCCCGAGCAGCCTCCCACGTGCCATCTGCTGCTGCCTGCCTGCCTGCCTGCCTGCTGCCACCGTGCCCTGCCATTTGGTGCCTGCACATCAGCCATCTGCAGGGGTCCAGTTGCTGTGTCCACCCCTGCTGGTACAGAAGACTCCCGACTCGAATAACATCGCTCCACAGCCCAGCCCCAGGACCCAGTTGCCCACCCACTCCTGCCCCTGGGGTTGCCATGTCGGGCACATCCACATCTGACCCCAGTGGCAACCCCCGGCCAGAGGGGCAGAGGGGCACCAGCTTCACTGCCACCGAAGTTGGTGTCCTGGTGGAGCAAGTCCTGGGGCAGTATGATGCCCTCTTCGGATCGTCCCGCGCCAACAGGGAAGGACGGGAGAGGATCTGGGCCGACTGTGTGGTTGCCATCAACGTGGAGGGGGTGGCAACCCACACCATCCAGAAGGTCAAGAAGCGCTGGGAGGACTTGAGGTCCAGGACCCTCATGAAGGCCCGGCGCCTCGTGGAGGGGGGCCGGGGCCGCATGAGTTCCATCCAGTTGAGGGTCCTGGAACGCGCACACCCAGCGCTCCACGCCCAGGTCCTTGAGAGTGAGACCCGTCTGGAGTTGAGCGGTAAGTGGCCAAGCATTGCTGTGTGAGACAGGGCATGTTGCAGTGTGCTGGTTGTCTGATACTTGCCTGCATGTGTGACATAGGCCATGTACGCATGTATGTGTGCAGGGACATCATGGGAATGCATGTGCGACCTGTAATGTGTGAACCGCACGGTTGTTGCATGTGTTTGAATGCGACATGGGGAGCCCTGTGCAGATTGCACACATCAGAGCATGGCAGTCTCTGTTCCTGGACATGGGTGGGGGCGAGGGATGGGTGCTGATGCCAGATACATATGTGGTATCCATGTCTGTGTGCCTGACCTGCTTGTCTGTGACTTGTGAGTGCCATGGATGCATGACACATGTCTGTGACAATGTACAGATTCACTGATGCAGCCTAGTCATCCTTGTATGCACTGTGATTGGGGTGTACGGGGCCAGATGGATGTGACTGAGGTGAAGTGTGTGCATGTGATAGGCATGACCCATGATGCATGTGAGTCCCATTACATTGTATGATTCGAGAGTCCATTGGACATGCATTGAAATGTCCATGGCACGCACCATGACTGTCACTGTGTGTGTTTTGCCTGGACTGACACATGTGTTGTGGTGTGACATGATGGAAGTGTACTTTGACAGTGGCACTCATCTGCTATGTACAGTACCCTGATGCTTGTGTTCTATGTCTCCCTCTACGCAGCGGCTAGTGAAGGAGAGGGCGGAGACGGCGCTGTGGAGCAAGGCGGCGGGGATGCCCCCACGGCTGCAGCGGAAGGGGTGGGTGAGCCCCCACAGGGGCCTGCTACGGCGGTAGACGGCGAGGAGCCATCCAGGTTGGTGGTTTCCACAGAGGAGGAGGAGGCCGCCACTGAGGCGCACATGGGGCCTGGTGGGGGCATCCCTGCTGGTGCAAGTGGTGCAGTCCAGGGGCAGGGGCAGGAGGCAGCACAGGTCACCGTGGAGGGGCCTGTGCATGTCGCTGTCCCTGAACCTGTGGGTGCACCACCTTGCACCAGCAGGGATGCCCCATCCCAGGCCCGTCCGCAGGTAGAGGGGATGTCCATGTCATCTGACTCCCCTCCACCTGCGGACGAGGTGACCCCTGGCCGTGTGGAGAAGGTCCTGATTGGGGTCGCGATGCGCACGGCTGTGATTCGTGATGCCGTGCGTGCTTCCCAGGAGGAGCACGGACGTCATCACGAAGAGCACCGTGCCGACGTGGCCCAATTGGGATCGGCCATGTTTGGGGGTTTCCTGCATGTGTCGGCCAATCTGGCGGCCCTCTCCTCCTCTGTGGAGACTATACGCCAGTCGTTCTCCTTGCCGTCTTCTGGCCCAGATGCCACCAGGGCCCCCTGTGGACCTGCCCTGACCAATGCAGCCAGCTCGGTGGGGATCCCATCCCTGCCACAGTCGGGAGTCAGAGGTCCAGCAGGGGTGGACAACACAGCAACTGGACCCCAGCAGATGGAGGATGTGACGGCATCATCGGGCAGGGCACGTGCACGACGGCGTCGGTGGTTTCCATCATCCTGGATGCCGTCGTGCTGGCAGAGGCAGTGGCGTCGGAGGCAGCAGCAGGCTCGACGTGGGAGGCATCATGGCTCGGGGCCATCAAGATCAGAGGGGCAGGCATCGGCCGGAGGGCAGGAGAACCCTGGGATGGTAGTGTCTTCCGTGTGGGAGCAGTTGGTCCAGCGGATAGGTGCAGAGCGGCAGCGGGCGGAAGAGGAGCGGCTCACCATGGTCAGGGCGGAGTTCTCCATGCGTCGGGCGTTGAGGCGGGCTGAGTGCCTCGAGGAAGCTCGCAGGGAGTTTGAGGTGAACATGGGGTTATCCCTGCGAGAACTCGGGGCCAGGACAGAGTCCCGCCTCCAGGACATCGACATGGAGTTCGATGATGCCCTGGCCGGCAACATCACAGAGTGAGCCGCAGGACTTGCCCGCTGCCATTGTATATAGTTCTTTAGTTAGTTAGTGTTAGGTTTCCTTTATTTTTTGAGATTTTTTTGGACCGCTCGGACAATGGCCACTTTTCTGTATATAGTTTTTTTATTAGGTAGTAGTAGGTTTCATTTATAGTGTTGGGCTCATGGACCCTGGAATATTCTTGTGTATAGTTGGATTTTTTAAAATACATTTTTTTGATTTATATTTGTGTTCACCATGAGGCAATGGTTTTTCCTTATTTTTTTTCACCATGATTTTGCTTTGGACAACATTAGTTTTTGGATTCCTTTGTTTTTTGGATTTTTACATTACTTATCGGACATGGACAATTTATTTTGTTATCCCCATTGTTGTATGTTTGATTAGTTTACTTCATTTTCTTCGAGAATACATGTTTTTATAACTTTCTTTTGTGGTATTTTCTCATTGGTTTCATGCATGTCATGATATGGGTTTTGACATTCACTTGCACCCATTGTGTATGTGTGTGTGACGGACATGTGTTCATTTACATACTTGCCATTGGGGTTGTATCATGTAATTGCATTTGCTATGTGGGTGGATGCAACCCTTGGCTGGGTGTTTGTGCTGGGTATGCTGCCCATTACTGCCATGATTGTGTATCGTCCGGACCTGGGGGCAGGGAGACATGGTTGGGGGCCTGCTGGCAGGTGCCCCACAGTGCTGGGGGGTGGGGGTGCAAGGGGACATGAGTGGGACATGAGTGGGGGCCTGCTGGCAGGTGCCCCACAGTGCCGGGGGGTGGGGGTGCAAGGGGACATGAGTGGGACATGTGTGGGGGCCTGCTGGCAGGTGCCCCACAGTGCTGGGGGGTGGTGGGGAACATGAGTTGGACATGGGTGGGGCCTGCTGGCAGGTGCCCCACAGTGCTGGGGGGTGGGGGTGGTGGGAGACATGAGTTGGACATGGGTGGGGGCCTGCTGGCAGGTGCCCCACAGTGCTGGGGGGTGGGGGTGGTGGGGAACATGAGTTGGACATGGGTGGGGGCCTGCTGGCAGGTGCCCCACAGTGCTGGGGGGTGGGGGTGCAAGGGGACATGAGTGGGACATGAGTGGGGGCCTGCTGGCAGGTGCCCCACAGTGGTGGGGGGTGGGGGTGGTGGGGAACATGAGTTGGACATGGGTGTGGGCCTGCTGGCAGGTGCCCCACAGTGCTAGGGGGTGGGGGTGGTGGGAGACATGAGTTGGACATGGGTGGGGGCCTGCTGGCAGGTGCCCCACAGTGCTGGGGGGTGGGGGTGGTGGGGAACATGAGTTGGACATGGGTGGGGGCCTGCTGGCAGGTGCCCCACAGTGCTGGGGGGTGGGGGTGGTGGGGAACATGAGTTGGACATGGGTGGGGGCCTGCTGGCAGGTGCCCCACAGTGATGGGGGGTGGGGGTGGTGGGAGACATGAGTTGGACATGGTTGGGGGCCTGCTGGCAGGTGCCCCACAGTGCTGGGGGGTGGGGGTGGTGGGGAACATGAGTTGGACATGGGTGGGGCCTGCTGGCAGGTGCCCCACAGTGCTGGGGGGTGGGGGTGGTGGGAGACATGAGTTGGACATGGGTGGGGGCCTGCTGGCAGGTGCCCCACAGTGCTGGGGGGTGGGGGTGGTGGGGAACATGAGTTGGACATGGGTGGGGGCCTGCTGGCAGGTGCCCCACAGTGCTGGGGGGTGGGGGTGCAAGGGGACATGAGTGGGACATGAGTGGGGGCCTGCTGGCAGGTGCCCCACAGTGCTGGGGGGTGGGGGTGGTGGGGAACATGAGTTGGACATGGGTGGGGGCCTGCTGGCAGGTGCCCCACAGTGCTGGGGGGTGGGGGTGGTAGGGAACATGAGTTGGACATGGGTGGGGGCCTGCTGGCAGGTGCCCCACAGTGCTGGGAGGTGGGGGTGGTGGGAGACATGAGTTGGACATGGGTGTGGGCCTGCTGGCAGGTGCCCCACAGTGCTGGGGGGTGGGGGTGGTGGGGAACATGAGTTGGACATGGGTGGGGGCCTGCTGGCAGGTGCCCCACTGTGCTGGGGGGTGGGGGTGGTGGGAGACATGAGTTGGACATGGGTGGGGGCCTGCTGGCAGGTGCCCCACAGTGCTGGGGGTGGGGGTGGTGGGAGACATGAGTTGGACATGGGTGGGGGCCTGCTGGCAGGTGCCCCACAGTGCTGGGGGGTGGGGGTGGTGGGTGACATGAGTTGGACATGGGTGGGGGCCTGCTGGCAGGTGCCCCACAGTAATGGGGGGTGGGGGTGGTGGGAGACATGGGTGGGGGCCTGGTGGAGGCTGCCCCTGGTGACTGGGGGGGTGGGGGTGCTGGGAGACATGGGTGGGGGCCTGGTGGAGGCTGCCCCTGCACTGCTGGGGGGTGGGGGTGGTGGGAGACATGGGTGGGGGCCTGGTGGTGGGTGCCCCTGCACTCCTGGAGGGTGGGGGTGGTGGGAGACATGGGTGGGGGCCTGGTGGTGGGTGCCCCTGCACTGCTGGGGGGTGGGGGTGGTGGGAGACATGGGTGGGGGCCTGGTGGAGGCTGCCCCTGGTGACTGGGGGGGTGGGGGTGCTGGGAGACATGGGTGGGGGCCTGGTGGAGGCTGCCCCTGGTGACTGGGGGGGTGGGGGTGCTGGGAGACATGGGTGGGGGCCTGGTGGAGGCTGCCCCTGGTGACTGGGGGGGTGGGGGAGCTGGGAGACATGGGTGGGAGCCTGGTGGAGGCTGCCCCTGGTGACTGGGGGGGGTGGGGGTGCTGGGAGACATGTGTGGGGGCCTGGTGGAGGCTGCCCCTGGTGACTGGGGGGGTGGGGTGGTGGGAGACATGGGTGGGGGCCTGGTGGTGGGTGCCCCTGCACTGCTGGGGGGTGGGGGTGGTGGGAGACATGGGTGGGGGCCTGGTGGTGGGTGCCCCTGCACTGCTGGGGTGTGGGGGTGGTGGGAGACATGGGTGGGGGCCTGGTGGAGGCTGCCCCTGGTGACTGGGGGGGTGGGGGTGGTGGGAGACATTGGTGGGGGCCTGGTGGTGGGTGCCCCTGCACTGCTGGGGGGTGGGGGTGGTGGGAGACATGGGTGGGGGCCTGGTGGAGGCTGCCCCTGGTGACTGGGGGTGTGGGGGTGCTGGGAGACATGGGTGGGGGCCTGGTGGAGGCTGCTCCTGGTGACTGGGGGGGTGGGGGTGCTGGGAGACATGGGTGGGGGCCTGCTGGCAGGTGCCCCGCAATGCTGGGGGTGGGGGTGCAAGGGGACATGAGTTGGTGATCATTGGTGCAAGGAGACATGTGCCTTTGCTGGGGGGCATGCCCATGTTGGGTGGGCTGCCTGCGGGACATGACCAGGGATGCAGGGTAGTCCCCTGTGGTGTGGGCTGCCTGCAGGGGCCGTGGAGGGTGTACAGGGAACACCTGGGAGGACCCACACTGGCAAATCATATGTAGGACTCCCCGGCACCCCTGAAATACACAGCCCAATCGCGTGTGAAAATGTGTGAAAATGTGTGTGCACCCCTGTAATACCCGCACGCAGCCAAATCGCGTGTAAAACTTCGCGCGCACCCCTAATACCCGCACGCAGCCCAATCGCGTGTACAACTTTGCACGCACCCCTAATACCCGCACGCAGCCCAATCGTGTGTGAAACTTTGCACGCACCCCTAATACCCAAACGCAGCCCAATCGCGTGTGGAACTTCCCGCGCACCCCTGGAATACACGCGCCCAGGCCAATCGCGTGTGGAACTTCCCGCGCACCCCTGAAATACACGTGCCCAGGCCAATCGCGTGTGGAACTTCCCACGCACCCCTGAAATACACGCGCCCAGGCCAATCGCGTGTGGAACTTCCCGCGCACCCCTGAAATACACGCGCCCAGGCCAATCGCGTGTGGAACTTCTCACGCACCCCTGAAATACACGCACACGCTCCCCCAGGGCCGATCGCGTGTGAAACCACCTGCGAGCCCCTGAAATACACGCGCCCAGGCCAATCGCGTGTGGAACTTCCCGCGTACCCCTGAAATACACGCGCACAGGCCAATCGCGTGTGGAACTTCCCGCGCACCCCTGTAATACGCGTACCCTGCTCGCACGGGGCCAATCGCGTGAGGTACTTCCCGCGCACCCCAGTGATACACGTAGCCCGCTTGCCGTGCTGGTACAGGGTTAGCGCAGCCCTTTGCGCTGGATTGGGGATTTTGATGGCTTTTCCCTGCGCGGAAGGCGTTCTTGGGGGCGTAACTGGCGCTGCTGCAAGGTCGCTGCGCCACTGTGCGCCACGGCTGGTTTTGGTGGCTGGAATCCATGAATACGCTGTGCGCGGAAATGGGTTTTGGTGCACGCGGCTGGCGCAGGGATTCGCACGCGCATACTGTGCGCCAGCCGCGTGCGCCACTTGTCCGCTGAATTCTATGAATTACCCCCTTAGTGTCGCAAAAGCAAGTCAGCCAGGTCAATAGCGCCAGTCATAGGATTATCACATAATGTCGGCGCACACGAGCCGGATTTATCGTTTCTTTAGTGGACATAAAGTCGGTTGACGCCCCTAGGAAATTGTACTATTAGCGGACAAAAGGAGTTCTCTTAAAACACTTTCACCCTGACAACGAACAATACAAACAACGTTCTCAGAACACCCCCATTTTGTGTAATTGCAACCATTTCGGGACACTGCGAGTGTTCTTAGAACACATTCAACTAGACAGATTACAATACGGACAGCGTCCTGAGGACACCCCCAGTTTGTGTATTTACGAACAATTAAGTACACCGCGAGTGTTCATAGCTCATTTTTACCTTCCTTGCGAACAAAAATGACACATACTCCGTCCTCTAAACACCCCACCATTTAGTTTATTTACAAAATGTCAGAACAGCCGTGTTCTCCACGGACAAATCGAACACAACAAAAAGGTCTAGCACATAAAAAAACAAAACATCTCGTACTCCCCCACCCTCCCCAAACACTCTTACACACCAACACACGGCACTAAATACAATTTTTTATCCACGTTTCACTGCGCTGTACACGGTCGACTGCGAATACAAGATGGCGGGAGCCACAGAAAATCTGACGCGCTCCACGCCCCTCGCCGTCCAATCAGCGAACACGTCGCATGTCCGCAGACATGACGCAAGGCCATGGGCCAATCGGGGTGCTGTCCGCGTAGCGAACAGGGAAGTCCGTCCGCGAAGCGAACGCAGATATCACTAATTTTTTTGCCTTACATTTTGGTCATTTTTAAAAAAACTACTGGACGGATTTACACCAAATTTACAAAAGCACGCTTTTGGGACCAGGCCATCGCTACTGCCGCAAATGTGGTGTAAATCCGTCAAGCGGTTCGGGCTGTAGCCGTGCGCAAATTTTCTCCCATTCAGTCTATGGGAAAAAAACAAGTTTTGGGATCCCCCCTATAACTTTCCCCCCCCCTGGACGAACCCTCACCAAACTTTGCAAAAAAAATTCAGATTGACCCAACTACTTTTTTTGCAAAGTTTGGTGAGGATCCGTCCAGGGAGAGCGAAGTTATAAGCCACCCAAAAAGTGCTCTTCCTATGGAAACAGCAACTTAACCATAACTACATGGCCACTTCGGTGGCCATGTAATATATATATGTATATATATATATACATACACATATTACAGTGTTTATGTGCCATTATAATAATCAACCTTTTTTATTTAACTTCTCTGTCGCTACCTTCTGTCTGGACTCACTTATTTCACATTTTATGTTCAAGGGACTTTATCTGTTTCTACACGCTCAAGGCGTTTAACTTCATGTCTGGGATGGCATGGCTTAATCTGATTCACATGCACAAACTGTTCTGTTGCTGTTTCACCTTCAGTCTTTAAAATTTTATAAACTACAGGAGAGATTTTATCTATAATTTGGAATGGCCCCTGCCAGGCTGCTAGGAATTTGGAATTTTTCTGTTTACTTTTTCCAAAATGAAATTTATACACCTGATCCCCTACACAATATTCCCTTACTGTTGACTTTTTATCATAATATGATTTGGCACTGTCAGCAGCTCTTTCTAGATTTCTCTGTACAAAAGCAAATGCATGTTGTAAATGCTTCCTCAGTTCATCAATGTATTCATGAACTGTGGATGCACTCACAAGTGTCTGCTCATGTGTTCTGTATAGCAGGTGTTGTGGCAACACCATTTCCCTACCTGTCAAGACCTCATGGGGGCTAATACCTGTTGCTTTGGCAGGAGTTGATCTGATTGCCATCAAAACCAAAGGTAAACGTAAATCCCAGCTGGAACCTGCCTCTGCCACACATTTCTTTAATATGTCCATCACAGACCTATTGCCCCGTTCAACTCCGCCTGAAGAAGCCGCCCGATATGCAATATGTAGTTTTCTTTTCACACCCAGTATTTGCCATACCTTACTCATTAAAGCACTAGTGAAATGACTTCCTCTGTCTGATTCAATTCTTTGTGGCAACCCGAACCTCGAAAACACATGGTTCACGAGCAATGTGGCTGCTGTTTGCGCACTACAATCTGGTGCAGGAATACACTCAATCCATTTCGACATCAAACACACCACACTTAAAATGTAACGGTTCCCTCTGCTCGACCTCTTCACAGGCCCTACATAGTCTATTTGCAAATCTGACCATGGAAGAGTTAGGTCTCTTTCATTAATAGGGCTCTATGCATTGGTGAAGCAGGTTTAAATTGGGCGCATACTAGACATCCTCTAGTATATAATTCTACATCTTGGTACATATGTGGCCAATAAGCATAATCTTTTAGTATTTCCAATGTTTTCTGTGAACCTCTGTGGCCTGCAGTTATAGCATCGTGTGCATGGTGTAGCATTAACCCTCTGAATGAAAGGGGTACCACCCATTGTATCTGTCTTGTTATGGACTCTCTAACCATGAGTCCATTCTGTAATCTAATTCGTTTTTTATTTTTTAATAGCACCCTCAATTCTTCTTTTCCCACACAATCATTTTCTGTTAAAGGATTTTGTACAGGATCAAGCAAATGATTATAATAGATTCCCAACATTCGATCATTCTTTTGTGCCTCAATCAAATCTTGGTCTGATGTATTGTAACTCCATTGTACCACTGGTTGCTCTGTCTCCTTTGTTGCTTTAGAACGTGTTACTGCATCAATCTGTATTTCACCCAGTAAATGTTCAATAGGTAGCAATTCTCCCATCACAGCCCCAATTTTAGCCAGGTTATCTGCCTTATCATTTCCCTCCTTATCCTCTCCTGGAGTTTTTAAATGCCCACAAATTTTTCTCCAGTATATTGTCAAATCATTTTCTGACACCAATTTATCTATAGCTTGTATCATTTTCCCATGTTTAAGTGGCTTTTTGTTGTGTGTAATCATGCCTCTCTCTTTCCAGCCAGGTAAATATTCCACGAAACTATTTTGTGCATAGTCAGAATCAGTCACTAGGACACTTTCACTGAATTTATTATCAACTGCAGTAGCAATTGCTTTATAAATGGCTGCCATTTCCGCTACTTGACTGCTCCTAGCTCCAATTCTCATCCCTATGCTGGGAATGCCTTCATATTTCAACCAGACATTTCCTATTCCTGACACTAATTGTTTATTACTGTCATTTTCAATGTGAAAAGCACAACCATCAACATATACAGTTGGCAACTCATTGCATGTTTTTTCATCAAAAGCTTTGTGTGATGATTGTTCAAATGCCTGTAAATTAGGTTCCACTTCTAGTTCGTTTGATACTTGTTCAGCTGCACAGTCATGTAAATCTGCTAAACCCTGAGCGATTGGGCTTTTTTTATTTTGTCCATATCTCACTTCTACAGGAAAACCCTGTAATGCCAGCGTCCATGAAGTGATTCTGGACTGCGCTAGATTACCTGACCTAATTCTTTTACCCTCTAAAAATTGCAAAGGTTGATGATTTGTTTCAATAATCACCTTTTCTCCCTGAATAATGGGGCGGAAATGCTGTAGCGCCCACACAGTGGTTAATGGGGCTTTTTCACATTCATTAAATTTCATTTCAACTTGGGAAAATGCCGTACTTGCATAGGCAATGGTTTTGTGATTCAAATCATGTTTTTGTGATAATACTGCTGACACACAATGTCCAGAGAAACCTATTTCTATAAAGAAATCCCTATCCTTTATGAGGTATGCTAAACATGGTGCCTTTACAAGACATTCCTTCAATTTGGCTACTGCCTCAGACTGCTCTTTCTCCCATTTCCAGGGCGTATTTAGTTTTAGCAGTTTAGTCATGGTTGAGTGATTTCAGCATCATTTTCAATGAACTTTCTGTTATAGCATTTGCTGTTCTAAGTCCTTACACTTTTTAAGGAGCCTGTCTGCTTCGTTTTGCAAATAGTTGTTTTCATCACTCATTTTATTAATTACCTCCTGCATGTCGCACATTTGCATTTGGCATTCATTAAATTCCGTATTTCGCTTGTCTCTTTCTTGAAGAATTTTAATCACCTGTTGTTCTACATTTTGGAGGTCACTTTCTTTTTCAAAATTTTCTTTTTGTAAAACTTGCATCTCTGAAACCACCTCATCTTTATCTTGTCTAATGTGGTCCACTAATGCTTTTAAGTGTACCAATTCTTGCTCACTGTCCTCAAACTGTTTCTTGCTTTTGGACAATTGAGCATCAAAATCTCTGCATTTTAACTACATGTCTTTTCGGCATACATCCAACTCTGTTCTTAACATTTCCTCTTTCTTACCTGCCCCATCTAAGTCAGTCTTTAACCTGTTAATTAGCTGGGTATCATTTTCCTGCATTCGCAGGGACCTATTCAAAATAAACCAGATCTTGGCGCATAGCCCTATTAGACAATCTTTCTCTGCATTTTTATCGGCTGCATTCAATAACCTTGCAAGGCAGACCTGAATTATGCTGCCTTCTGCAAAAATATTGTCTAGTTTTTCTTTCTGCACCTCACCCTGAATGCGGTCATGCCATTCTGAGGTACTATTCGATGACCACGTCCTATGTGCAAATAACTTTGTCTCTAAATATTGCACTAGGTCTGAGAATGTGGTTTCCCTTTGTGACATTCTGAAATTCGTTTTTAGTGACACACTGCTATTATGAAATGGATTCCCTTTTATGTACAGATGGCAGTGTGAGGCACACTTGCCACACCCAGTAGGTGCTCTCTGATCACGTTCCCGGCCTGCAACGCACCATAAATATGTTGGGTATTTTGTGTAGATTTGGGGCCTAGTGGTATTTTCTTACCGCCAAAAATAAAAGTAATTTTGCAATAATCACTCCTTACATTTAGATTGGGTTGGTATTATGGTAATATAGTGGTGAGCATAATTTCAGTACACAGATATATTTAGTTGGTGTGCATTTTTACTTGTGGGCATGATTTCTTTGTTTTATTTGTGGCCCCAACATCCAGATCCCCTTATTTTTGTTTAGATTGTTCGTGTGATCACTAGAGAAACGTCAGGCCTACATTTCAGAAACACCACATTTTCATATGGAGTGCCGCCTTGGGCTGTTCTCACTGATTTATCTACACCAGCGAGCTAAATCATGTGGTATATCACTAATTTATTACATTAGTGAACTATATCCAGAAGTCTCTCTTTCTGCTGACTCATTTACCTCCAGTAGACTATTCCATTATGTCCCACTCAAAAGTCACACACACATATACTGAGTGGAACCATGCACACAGCTATTTCACTGCCAAGTCTGATTTTTAGCTACCTTGTTCTTTCTGTTTTATCTACATGAAAATTGACAAATGCACTGTGTAAAATCTTCCCCATATTACCGGTGCTATAATGATATATGCACCAAGAAAAGGAAAAAAAATAAAAACACACTACCCGTCTGTTTTCAGATATTTTAGTGTATTACAAACAATTGTATTTCAACACCATCTTACCCTTTTTACAGAAATCACTGTAAGTTTCACAGCAGTAGAAATATACACTTTACTTTATCTGTATCAAAATGAAAAGGAATACAGCAAGAGAACACTCAATTTGCAACATTAGACATGTTGATTAAATCCAGGAATTTCCTCTTCTACTCTGCCTGAATAGGTTTCGCAAACACACACCACCCCCCGCACTCTGCAATATATTTACCGAGCTTGTGCTGCAGGCGAATTCCTTAGGCTGGTCGCCTTCTGGAAATGGCTCAGTGCCCCCTCTTGAATCGCCCCAGCGAGGACGTGCATCTGCCGTCACTCAAGCCAGGGTTTATTGACTGGAATTTCCCAACCTGTGTAGCAGTGCACTGGGACCTTCTTCTCAATCAGGAAACTCCCCAGCCACACCAGCCGAGTCTTTCTCCCAGCTGTGCCAAATGCCTTCTCCCCTTCTTTCTCTCTGAGATTCATTAGAAAAGCTCTGTTACAGCTTACAAAACGAGTTCAACCAATTAAATTCTATCATGTCCTACCCTCTTCTCTTGAACAATGGCTTACTTTTACAGCAAGCAACTGTAACAAAACTGATTTCCTACTTATTCGAGTTTTTGCTTCCTGCAAATACTGTGGACAGAGCACAGAGAGAGAAAACAAAAAAAAATCTGCACACAGTCTAGTGTGAGTTTCAGCATGCCTCATTTTGCACTGGAGAACACATTACAATATTAAAAGTTAGAATTATGTTAGTACGGTTAATGGTGTTAATTCATTAATCTTCTAATGTGTCTCCTCCATTTCAGATGAGAAAAGAAAAAAGAAATGTGCATTTTACATGTAAAATAATTGTTTGCATTTTAGATGTAGAAATCGTTTTTGACTGAATAGCATGTCTTCATATACATATCCATGTCACACTGGCAACACATTCCTTGCTGTACCACAATATAGCAATGCATTAAACCCTTGCAGTGGCACTGCATACAAATTCTAAATAAAATAGTCGTACATATTCCCTCCTTTTTTTTTGTTGAAAATTCGGCTATAATCCAAGCCAATTGGGAAAAAAAAAAGTGCTCTTTTTCTTCTTTTAAAATGTATGCGTATTGGGATATCTTTCTCTCCCATGTTGTAGTTACTAACATTAGCAACATTTTCATTTTTATTGATAACACCATCAACCATCCACCCATGATTAGGACCAGGACAGCTAAACCCACTATTGAACGTTCCCCCCATGTTCCCCAATTAAACCTTTCCACTTCCATTATACCCAAGTTACTAACTGTAATATTGTTTTTTCTTAGATTCATTTTCATTACTTGTTTCTCTTTATGATTCAATAAAAACTCAACATCCGGGTCTATTGGAAATGCATCCCTTTGAAAAAATTCAATATTTTCTACTTGGCTTTCCCAAATATCATTTGTCACGTGAAACAATGTTAACCCTCCAATTGACACAATTGTATCCTTTGGAACCTGTAAGTAAAAAACATTATATTTCACCTGTTTAACCACATATGATCCATGATTCAAGTGCACTACTGTCATGTTTTTTTAAACATGTGCTGACCAACCATTTACCTCTGACCATCTTAGCCTGTGCCAGTTCTTCACTCCCCATATTGCTAATGATCACTTCACATCCTTCTGATATACTTGGGTCAGATTTCAAACCACAAATAGCATCTGTGGCATCAGGAACAAACAGTTTACCTGGACACATATAATTGTGTTCTTTAAATTTGACACACGTTTCCAAGTTTGGTATCAAGTAAACTTCAGGCTCCCATGACTGGAATGCCACCACTTCTGGAGTCTTAATCTTAATAAATTTGTCCTCATGCTAAAACCCCACGTTGTGTACCCACTTGGTTTGATAAATAAGTTCAGAGCTACATATGGGATGCATAGTAAAAAAACAATCTCCAACCTTTCCAAGTCCACATATAATGGCATTACATTACCCATTTCAAATGCAATTTTTACCTGTACCACATCAATTTCCCTCCTGGTCAACCTTTCTATCATTTGATGAATAATATCCTGCGAAATAAAATACAAGGGAATATGTCCATGAATCAATTGTGAAATCGCAGTTTGAACTTCTCTCATATAATTCGTTAATAGCCTATCAACAGGACTCATTATATTCAATATTTCATTTAAGGTTCTGTCATGCTTAATAATTAGCTTAGTCGCCCGTTGCATCACATCCGCTTGTTCATTCAGTACAATTGCAGTTTCATTTATGAATCTTATTTGTTCATCCAATCCTCCTCTAATCCCATCTAATGTTTGTTGTATTATTTCTAGGTCAACACTCAGTTGTTGTGCTTTAGCACTCAGCATTCCTACTGAAATGGCATTGGCTGTTGATATTGTGGTACCTATTATGGCTCCAACTATAGACATTATCAATGAGATTGCGAGCATCACCGCTCCTCTTTTTCCTCTCCTCTTCTTAATGTCTGCTGAATTCACAAATATTTTTTCCAATTGCATCAATATATCTCTTATTGACTGCTTAGCGTCCTCTTTTCTTGTTTCCAACCACTCTTTAGTCTGTTCAACCTTAATTCCAGTATGGTTCAAATGTTCTTCAATCAAAATCTCAGGAATCAATGGTACATAGATATTCTGGAAAATCATCCTCCTATCGCTCATGATGAATCCTGGTGCCTCTTCTACCGCGATACCAGATGCTGGTCCAGGCTCAATGACAACCTGTGCTTCTGAATTTTTGAAGTTCCCTCCGAATATCATCATCATTAACCATATTGCTTGTGTCATCTTCAATGCCGATTGCTTTGCAGCCTTGGTCTTCCCCCCCTTCCGGGGCTTCTCCGGAATCCGTCCACGTGGGCTCCAGGACTCCATCGTCTCCCGTAACCTCCGGTACAAATATGTTAATATTCTAAATCAAATAGAAAAGAAACAAATTAAGTATATAGTACAATACTAATTTCACCCTTTTGCCAAAAATAAAACATGCTTTGTAAAACATTTCGCCCTTTTTCTTTCGCCTTCTGAAATTAAGCACAGGTTAAAAAGAAAACAATCATACATAAAACAGCATTCAATATTTAATACATTTTCATTCTTCACACCAACTTCATAAACTTCAGCTTCTTATTTTTTTTATTATTTTTATATATATATATATATATACACATATTACAGTGTTTATGTGCCATTATAATAATCAACCATCTTTATTTAACTTCTCTGTCGCTACCTTCTGTCTGGACTCACTTATTTCACATCTTATGATCAAGGGACTTTATCTGTTTCTACACGCTCAAGGCGTTTAACTTCATGTCTGGGATGGCATGGCTTAATCTGATTCACATGCACAAACTGTTCTTTTGCTGTTTCACCTTCAGTCTTTGAAATCTTATAAACTACAGGAGAGATTTTATCTATAATTCGGAATGGCCCCTGCCAGGCTGCTAGGAATTTGGAATGTTTCTGTTTACTTTTTCTAAAATGAAATTTATACACCTGATGCCCTACACAATGTTCCTTTACTGTTGACTTTTTATCATAATATGATTTGGCACTGTCAGCAGCTCTTTCTAGATTTCTCTGTACAAAACCAAATGCATGTTGTAAATGCTTCCTCAGTTCATCAATATATTCATGAACTGTGGATGCACTCACAAGTGTCTGCTCATGTATTCTGTATAGCAGGTGTTGTGGCAACACCATTTTCCTACCTGTCAATGGAAAACAGTATTACCCTCTCTTCTAATGAACACCTGATTGGCCAGTTCCCACAGGCCCATTTCCTTGCCAGGCATGCTGAAAAGCCACAGATGTGGCATGCCCTGTCTGTGGACTACCACGCTGCCCATGGACCATGTAACACCGGGCAGCCCTTCTTCCCTTTCCACTTCACTCTTTGCAGCAGTCCCGCATTGGCTACTGTTAAGCAGTCACACAACCATCCACCAATCACATCTAAGAACTCTACATCGAACTCTGTCATCACAGTTCAACACTTTAGATGTACTGTTGAACACTCAGAGTACAGGTCTCCTGTTATACAAAAGCACCTCACTCAAAAAGTACTGTAAAATTCACCAAGATTTCTGCTTCCAGATTTATCCACATCTGTATCCATTACACAAACTACAGGTATGCATATATTTTGTAGAGTACAAATGTTATGTTATGTTATGTTACTTTGCACTTATAAAGCGCCTTATATACCATTGGTATGGTCTCAAAGCACTGGTAGGTTGAACGCCCTTGGGAACCGAAGTTCGGATCAGTAGAGAGAGTGAAGAGAGTCAAAGGTGCGTGTGAGCACTGGGTATTTGTGCAGCTCATGCAGTATTCGTGTGATAGCTGCTTCTTAGCGATAGGTGTGGTGGTTGAGAGATCAGGAGAATGTGTTAGTTCTGGCAGGATTTATCCAGAACGGCTGCGGCTGCGTTAGGCCTGAGGACAACGCCTGGCTGGGGGGTGTGAAACCAGCAGTGTTTACTTGGAGTGATGTGAAGTAAGCGGCAGATGTTGGTATGAGAACAGTTATACCGAATGGTGTCAAAGTATCTCTGTGTTCTAGTTGAATAGTGATGTAAAGGAGAGAGCGTGGTGGTGTGATATGATGGGTTATATGCTCTTTCAAACGTTCTCTGCGTTCCAAACCATACTATATATGTCACGCAATTCTATGCGCTCCGTTCTGTACCGTGCACTCCTATCCACTCCATGCACCCCAGTCTGGTCCAATACACTCCGGTCTGCCCCGTGCGCGCTAGTCTGCCCCGCGCATGCACTCTTGTCCGCCCCTTGTCTGCCCCATGCATGCCCTCTTGTCCACCCCACAAATGCCCTGTTGTCCGTCCTAGGAATGCCCTCTTGTCCACCCCACGCATGCCCAGTCTGCCCTACGCATCCACTCCTGTCTGCCTCATGCTCTAGGCATTCAGTAGCTCTACGTACTCATCCATTCTACGCACTTGCCAGTACTGGATGCATCTGAGCTCGTTCGTTTTACGTACTCGTCGGCTCTACGCAACACGTCAGTTCACTCTGGGCACTCGATTGCTCCAGGCACTCGTTCGATCCAGGTACTCATCTGCTTTATGCCTTCACACGTGTTATGCATTCACCTGTTTTACGCACTCACCCCCTCTACGCACTCAACCCCTCTACGCACTCACGCCCTCTATGCACTCACCCCCTCTACCCACTCACCCCCTCTACGCACTCTGCTCCATACACACATCCGCTCCCCACACTCATCCGTGTTATACATTCGCCAGGTCTATACATTCATCTGCTCCGTTGATCAGCATACTCTCTGTGCTTCCGTATTCATCCGCTATCCACACTTGTGCGCTCTACATACTCATCCGCTCCAATTACTCATCTGTTTACTACACACTCATCTGGTTTACGCTCATCCGTTCTGCACATTCATCTGGTTTAGGCATTCTTGCATTCTACTCGCCTCTGAATTTACACCCTCACCCTCTCTATGCACTCACCCCCTCTACGCACTCACCCCTTCTACATACTCACCCCATCTATGCACTCACCCCCTCCACCCACTCACCCCCTCCATGCACTCACCCCCTCCACGCACTCACCCGCTCCACGCACTCACCCGCTCCACGCACTCATCCGCTCCATTCACTCAACTGCTCAAGGCACTTATCCCATTTAAGCACTTTTCAGGCATCCAACAGCAATATCCAGTTCTATATATATTCATCTGATACACTCATCTGTTCTATACCTTCATCTGCTCTGCGTACTCATCCGCTCCATACACTCATCCGCTCCATACACACATCCGCTCCATACACCCAACCACTCCATACACCCATCCGCTCCATACACCCATCTGCTCCGTACACTCATCCGCTCCATACACCCATCCGCTCCATACACCCATCCGCTCCATACACTCGTCTGCTCCATACACTCATCCGCTCCATACACTCATCTGCTCCATACACTCATCTGCTCCATACACTCATCCGCTCCATACACTCATCCGCTTCATATACACATCCGCTCCATACACACATCAGCTCCGCCCTCTACACTCATCTGCCCTATACACTCATCCGCTCTATACACACATCCGCTCCCTACACTCATCCGCTCCATACACACATCCGCTCCATATACTCATCCGCTCCATACACCCATCCGCTCCATACACCCATCTGCTCCATACACCCATCCGCTCCATACACCCATCCGCTCCATACACCCATCCGCTCCATACATTCATCCACTCCATACACTCATCCGCTCCATACACTCATCTGCTCCATACACTCATCTGCTCCGTACACTCATCCGCTCCATACACCCATCCGCTCCATACACCCATCCGCTCCATACACTCGTCTGCTCCATACACTCATCCGCTCCATACACTCATCTGCTCCATACACTCATCTGCTCAATACACTCATCCGCTCCATACACTCATCCGCTTCATATACACATCTGCTCCATACACACTATACACACATCCGCTCCCTACACTCATCCGCTCCATACACACATCCGCTCCATATACTCATCCGCTCCATACACCCATCCGCTCCATACACCCATCCGCTCCATACACGCATCCGCTCCATACAACCATCCGCTCCATACACTCATCCGCTCCATACACTCATCCGCTCCATACACTCATCTGCTCCATACACTCATCTGCTCCATACACTCATCCGCTCCATACACTCATCTGCTCCATACACTCATCCGCTTCATACACACATCCGCTCCGCCCTATACACTCATCCGCCCTATACACTCATCCGCCCTATACACTCATATGCTCTATACACCCATCCGTTCTATACATTCGCTAAGTCTGTACATTAATCTGCTCCGGCTATCTCCACACTTCCGTATTCATCCGCTATCCACACTCGTGCGCTCTGGATGCTCATCCACTCCACATACTATTCTGTTCTACACACTCATCTGGTTTATGCTCATCCGTTCTGCACATTCGTCTGGTTTACACATTCCTGTATTCTACTTGCTTCTCTGTATTTATGCACTCATCCGAGCTACACGCTCGTCCACTCTACACACTCATCCGCTAAACATGTTTTTCCATTCATGCATTCTTCAACTCAGCGCATTCATCTGTTCAACCTGCTTCATCCATTCTGACTATTTCATCCACGCCATTCACTTCGTTCACTTCACAAGCATTCTGTCCATTTCAGGAGTTTAAATCTCGTTACTGATTCGGTATGATTTACTGTTATTAACCATTTCACTGCTTTGATCTACTTTATTCATTTTAATTCTGATTGTCCTTCCAGCTTATATTAGGGGTTATTAGCTGTTGGTTTCTTGCATCAGCTAGTTTGTTGGATTGGTGTCATTGAGTTGCTGTTAGTCTGTTTGGGTTAGTTTGGTACAGGTTGGTTTTAGGGGAAGAGCCAGGTTTTCAGCAGTTTGCAGAAAGACGTTAAATCCTCGGTAAGGCGGATGAGGGGTGGGAGTGAGTTCCATTGCGTGGGGGCCAAGGCAGAGAATGATGATCCGCCTAACCTCACTGAGTTTGTCTTCGATATGACTAGGAGGCTGGCAGAGCTTGATCTTAGGGTGCGAGGGGGGTTATAGGGTTTTATCTTGTCTTGAAGATATTGAGGTCCAGTTTTATGCAGTGCTCGGTGGGAGATGCTTAAAGTTTTGAAAGTCACCCATCGGGCTACTGGAAGCCAGTGCAGCGTCTTAAGGGCTGGCGAGATGTGGTCTCTTGGACCGAGCGCAAGTAGCAATTTGGCAGCCACATTTTGTGCCCTTTGGAGTTTATTCAGTTGGTACGCGTGGACTCCGAGGTATAGGGGGTTTGTGTAGTCCAGTCTTGATATAACAATTGATTGGACCGCAGAGAGTCTGTTGGGAAAGGAGAGATACGGAAAGATGTGCCTAAGGGTTTTAAGGTGGTAGTGGCAGGACTTTGAGACGTTGTTGACTTGGCGCGAGAGTGTTAGATCAGAGTCAAGGGTGCATCCAAGATTTTTCACTGAGTTGGAGGGGGTCGGCGAGTTGCCCATCGTGGATGGCCAGGGTATCGGGTGCGGAAGAAGTTCTGAATTGCCACATACCATGATTTCCATTTTGGAGGGGTTTAACAAGAGGTGGCTTTGGTACATCCAGAGTTCTATGTCAAGGAGGCAGGAGGCCAGGTCAGGTCGGGAGTTGGGTTTTGAGTTCAGGAGTTTTAGAATTAGTTGGGTGTCGTCGGCGTAGTTGTAGCACAGGATGTTGTGTGAACAAATTATCGGTGGGAGGGTGATCAAGTAGAGATTGAATAGGAGGGCGGATAGGCATGCTCCTTGTGACTCCTGTGTCTACTGGTCGGGTTTGGGAGGTATAGGTGGAGAGTATCGTTATTTGGTACCTATCTTTGAGAAATTAAGCTATCCATTTAAGAGCGGTTCCACGGATTCCTAGGGAGTGGAGGCGATCTAGGATGATTGAGTGATTGATTGTGTCAAAGGTGGCGGATAGGTCGAGAAGGATTAGTGCGGCGCATCCCGCGGAATCTGCCATCATTTTAAGGTCATCCCAGATTGAGGTTAGGGTGGTTTCAGTTCTGTGATGGGCTCTGAAACCTGATTATGCAGGATCAAGGAGGTTGTTGGCTTCGACAAAGGCATTTAGTTGGGAATAGGCGGCTCGGTCAATGAGTTTGGCAAGGAACCTGGTGTTTGAGATGGGGCGGTAGTTTTTGGGCTCGAGAGGGTCGAGCAAAGGTTTTTTAATTAGAGGTTTGACATGAACCGTTTTGAATGTGTCGGGAAAGATGCCAGAGGATAGGGAGGCATTTATGATGGATCTTGTGTGTTCTCCTGCACAGGTGGAAGCGAAAATGTCTTTGAGGGTTGTGGCTGGGCAGGGGTCTAGCGGAGAGCCAGATGGATTGTGGGCAGATAGAAGTTTGAGAAATTGCTCTGGAGATATTGGACTAAAGGATTCGAACGTTGGTTGTATAGCGGTCGCAGCCGATGGACTGGGCAGTGTGGGGGGAATATTGTCTAGTGGAGAGCTAGTTTGGTGGCTAGAGTATTTGTTCTTTCGAGAGCTATGATGTAAAAGTGGAGGGAGAGTGAGTCGCACAGTGATTGGGAGGGGGTCGGGATGGTCGTGGTGCAAGCGGGTTTGGTGAATTCAGAGATGATTTTGTGGAGTTCTTTGCTTGGATTTTTGCAGTTTAGGATTCGGGAGTTGTAGTAGGCTTTTTTTGCTTTCCAGATTTCGGCTTTGTACTGATAGAGGTGTCGGGCCAAGGTGGCCTTGCTCTCCTGGGTTTTGTTATTCTGCCATTTGCGTTCTAGGTATTTATATAGTTGTTTAGTGGTCTTCAGCTCAGGGGTGAACCATCTGGGGAAGAGGCCACGGCGTGTTGATGGTTTGCAGGGGTGTGTGAGCCGCATCAGAGATGCGTTGAGCCACAAGTCAAAGGCATCAGGGGTTAGTTGTTTATTGAGTTGGCAGGTAGGTGGTGGAGACTGGAGGAGGGCGTCGCCTAGGTCCGTCATGATTATTCGTTTTTTCCAGCATTTGCATAGATTCGGAGGTTCGGATTCGGTACGGGAAGGGGGTCAGGTGAGCGAATGGTGAAAGAGAGAATGAAGTGATCGGACCAGATGATAGGGGTGGGTCGGTTTAAATGAATTCGGGCGTTGGAGCTAAAGATGGCATCAAGAGTGTGTCCTTTATAGAGAGTCGGGCCATTTATGTGGGATTGGAAGTTAATCGCGTCTAAACCGTCAACAAGAGAGTGTGTCATAGGGTTGGAGGGGATGTCAAGCCGTATGTTGAAGTCTCCAAGAAGGGTGAGATTGGGATGGTTTAGTTGAAGGGTGGCAACAGAGCCGCAGAGGTTGTTTGCAAATTGTCTATCGTAGCCAGGGGTCTGTAGATAATTAGGAAACTATGTGAGAGCGACGGGGAGAGGGATAGTTTAACGAGGAGAGATTCCCAGGAAGGAATGAAGGTTGGTTGTCGATGATCGAGGCATGGGGGGGAGGGTGGGTGGGACGGGAGGGAAGGTAGATCGGGAAGTGGGGGCGGTTCATGGTGTTCGTTGCCAACAAACTTTGGTGGAGTGGGTGCACTCATGCTTAGTAGCTGTTAGGTGTAGTTTCAAGTGCAACTTATAGTTTATTGGACTCTATAAATTCGGTGATATCACTGGCACGCTATTAGGCACACTTCAAGTTCAATTTGCACAATTGATATTTAGACTTTTAGGTTCAACTGAACACAGAGCTGGTATTAGGGTATTAGGTACTAATAGGTCACTTCTGAATTAGACTGTACACATTACTAGGAGTACTTCTAACTCAGATGGTGTGCAGAGAGCTATTGGGCACACTTCTATAGTCAACTTTCACAGAGAGGCTGTTAGGCACATTTCTATAATCAACTTTCACAGTGAGACTATTGGGAACACTTTCTAAATGCAACTTTCACAGTGAGGCTATTGGGCACACTTCAAAATGCGAATTTCACAGTAAGGCTATTGGGCACATTTCTAAATGCAACTTTCACAGAGAGGCTATTGGGCACACTTCTAAATTCAATTTTCACAGAGAGGCTATTGGGCACACTTCTAAATTCAATTTTCACAGTGAGGCTATTGGTGACATTTCTAAATTCAACTGTTCCAGCAGGGCTATAGGGCACAGTTCTGATTGCAACTTTCCAGGGAGGCTGCTGGGCACACTTCTAATTGCATCTTTCACAGAAGGGCTATTGGGCACACTTCGAATTCAATTTTCACAGTGAGGCTATTGGGCACACTTCTGTAATGAACTTTCCAGAGAGGCTATTGGGCACACTTCTAAATGCAACTTTCTCAGAAGGGCTATTGGCACACTTCTAAATTCAATTTTCACAGTGAGGCTATTGGTCACACTTCTAAATTCAATTTTCACAGTGAGGCTATTGGTCACACTTCTAGATTCAATTTTCACAGTGAAGCTATTGGGCACACTTCTAAATGCAACTTTCTCAGTGAGGCTATTGGGCACACGTCTAGGTGCAACTTTCACAGAGAGGCTATTGGGCACACTTCTAAATTCACTTTTCACAGAGAGGCTATTGGGCACACTTCTAAATGCAACTTTCTCAGAAGGGCTATTGGGTACACTTCAAATTCAATTTTCACGGAGAGGTTATTGGGCACACGTCTATAATCAACATTCACAGAGGCTATTTGGCACACTTCTATAATCAACTTTCGCTGAGGTTATTGGGTACACTTCTAAATGCAGCTTTCTTAGAAGGGCTATTGGGCACACTTCTATAATCAACTTTACAGATAGGCTATTGCGCACACTTCTACATGAAACTTTCTCAGAAGGGCTATTGGGCACGCTTCTATAATCCACTTTCCAGAGAGGCTATTGGGCACACTTCTAGATGCAACTTTCTCAGAAGGGCTATTGGTCACAGTTGAAATTCACATGAACAGGATGCCTGACACTTACCCTGCATAGCCTACCCAATAATCATACTCTCATTTGTCCCCTTTCCTGACATCAAGTGGCAGATACAATGCTGTGTGTTTTCAAAGTTTTCCTTTCATGCCCACTTGCATAACAGTTGCAAACCACGTGTTTCAATTTTAGCAGCACTCTCTGTAATTTTTTTTGTAATAAAGAAAAGAAAAATACATTGGGAACATTTGCACAGCATGCTCAAGTGCCAGATTGTATGTGGAACTTCAATATATTACCGCAACATGTATGCTTGCTATGGGCAAACTAATGTGCATTCTAATGTGCAAACTGTTATTTTCTTCTTTCCTTCTGTCACTTTTACAACCACTTCTCCCACTAACACAGCTGCTGAAAAATGTCCAGATTGCACACAGAAAACAAAAACTGCATGTATGTACCAAAGCATGGCAAGAACATAGATTGCAACATTAACAAATGGACTGCGCATACAACTGCTTATTTCAACATCATGTGAAGGAAAGCAAATAAATGCATGTGTACATTGGCAACCATGGTATCTGTAAATTTTGATAAATTAATTAAAGGAACGGGAAAGGATTTCTGCAACATACTGCAATGGCACTCATTTAGAAAGCATCTATGTGTGGGAAAGTTAGTAATATTGCACACACTAACATTTTTCTTTCTATTCTGTACATCTTTCTGGGCTTTTGCCTTTTTCTCAGCCTACTAGGACTTGAAACACTCCATTTCCAATCCAATGCAAATAGTGCAACAACAACTCACAGACTTGGAAAACTGCAGCCCCGTAGGGCATATTTATCACAGCACCACTGGCCCCTATACCAACGATGCTGATGCTCCCAAGTCCCCATTCCTATACAGTTCTGTACAATTGCACACATATACAGATTAACATTTTCCAACACCTGGCTTTCCAGGCCAGTATGGCCTGTAATATCCTAGTGACACTGGGAAGCTTCCTGTCAAACAAGTATTATGAATATAGTGGCAACCTGTCTGCACCAACTGCAGTGTTACAACAGTATACATAATCACATGCAATGTTACTAACTCTTCTTCGCATAAAATCTTCCTGAAATGTAAAATAATGTGTTCTCCTAGTACAAATATTGCGCCATTAACACAAATGCCCACTAACATCCTTCTTTTGCAATTGCAGTGAAGAACAGCCTCCTGGAAGACAGAAACATCTCTACCAGAAGATAAAACCCAGAAGAAACCTACTCTCCACATCCAACAAAGTAAGTGCAGTACTGTAGTAGTATTCTTCCTGTTACTCATACAGTGCATTGTTGTTGTATAGTAGCCTACAAAATTCTACACAACCCAGCAGCATTTGCTTCATGGTTACGCATTGCATCTCAGCAGGTCCACTCTTTGTATTCTAATCTGAACACCAGTGTCGTAACACCCACTAGTTTCATGAAAACATTGTAATGTCCTTGCTTAGTCATGCACAGTAAACTGTCATACACACTGAAGCAAACCTTTCACACATCAACACACACTGCTACTAGTAGAACCTTCCCAACCAGAAGTAACAGCCCATTTCACAACCACAAACCCCTGTATGTATGCCTACCCTGATATTCAGCACTCTTGCACAGTGCACACAAATACACTGCACAACTTTGAAACCCACACTTTCCTTTTTTCTCCAACAGACAAAAGAGATTGTCTACCAAAAACAATTCTGTAGAAAACAACACAAAAATAAAGCAGATAAAACAAAAAGCATGCTAAATAGTCATCCACCTCTAGCAGGGTTTGTACAAAATGATCACACAAAAAAGCTAACGGAACAAAACTGAACCAGCTAGTAGGAAAATAAAGTGTGGGCCCTCTTCCAAAATGTAAAAAGAAAAAGAATTTTATTAGGAATAATACAATTACCAGTAGCACTAACACTGCATCTACCAATGTTCACAGGTAAGCATTCCAAAAAATCGATTTTACAAAAAAATGTTACATTGTAGAGTCCTTCAGAACCTTATATAAACAGCAGAGAAATCACACTCAACCATTAAAACGTAATGCAGAACATTGTTATTGGATGTTCTCATTGCCAGTGCAATGCTCCTCAAAAGAAAATTGTTATATTCATTTTAAACAGAATAAAACCACTAACAAAATTAATTAGTAAACCTCAAAAGGTACTTTTCAACATGCACAATATCAACATAGATACCTTTGCAAACTTCTGTGCAGGTGAGGGGATTCACACAACCAACACAGAGCTATATTTCAATGAAGAGGCATATAAACAAGAACAGACAAACCCAATTGCCATACATAGCAGTGGCTGAGGGTATGAAATGGTAGACAACACCATTATGGCAGAAGAAATGCACATTGAAAGAATGTTCCCAACAAAATGTACAACCAACTCTCCTACCAACGAACCAATCCGCCCCATCTACAAATGGCCCTGCACCTCAATGTGTAATGTACAAAAACAATCCTTCAAATCTTTATGGCAATTCCTCAATCAATATGTAAAAACGAAAGAGACAATGAAAATATTGCAAACCATGGACTCCTGTGCAGTGAGCAAATACACTGGACTGCAAGGACATTCATTAGCCTGCATTTCCGGGCCTGCTTGCAGAAGCACCTTCCACCACATCAAAATGTTAGTGACACACCATTCCACTATATGGAATCTTGTCCAGAGACTGTAATATGCAAAAAGTCCTGCATTAGAACTGGAACATTTTAAATCACATTCTCCTACATGGCTCAGCCGAAGAACTCCTGGAAGAAATAGATCACATCCGAAGCAAATATTTTGGAAGGGGAGAGCACTTACAAAATCAAGTAACTTTGGAGAAGAGTAGCAAAAACCTCACAAATGCCAACCTTCTAATACCCCCATACAAACAAGTAATAGCAAAGCTTAATAGCACATCTGCTGAAGTACCAAACCAAGTATATGTGTGCTGTCACAGATCTTTTTATACAAAGAACACCAAAACTGCAGATATAGCATGCAAAATAGAAGACAATGAGGATTCCCAATTGTTCCAATTAGCTCTCTACCTTATAGCTGAAAACAAATATGATATTACTAACACTTCAATATTTTGCACATACTACACTACAAAGCTTGATAATAACCAAATGCCTTCAAGGGCTATCACTAATAACGTGGACATATTCCCACTTCCAAAACCACTCCAACAGCTTAATTTGTGAGAGAGCATTATTATCCAAACAGCACACCCATTTCAAGCTATAATACACCTTCAGCCTAAAACAGCCAAGTTGCCTTCTTCTGAATTACTAAAAGGCATTTTTGGCAGAGTAGTTCATTTGCCATTAGATCTTAAAGAAAATGTATACACTATGGGAGTGCAATGGCAATTAGATCAATCTTTGATTATACTAGTGAATGGTGTACCTACAAAAGACAAACAGCCTGATTCATGGAATTATTTGCGTGAAAATTGCAGATTTGCGTGCCTTTCTGCCCCGAAAATCCCTGTTTGAAGTATGGGGATTTTCAGGCAGAAAGGCACGCAAATCTGCGTTTTTCATGCAAATATTTCCATGAATCAGCCAGAAATTAAATTGGCAACAACAAGTGGACTTTAGCAAAGTTAGAGAAGCCCTACAATATCTTAAAGAAAACAATGAATACTACAAAGAAATAACCATTGAAGAAAACCTGAAGGAAACCACCGAGATAATTCAGGACTCCTCATCAAATGGGCAATTTGAACTTGTAGATCCTATTACAGCATCCCATATTTTAGACCAGTATACAATTCACCCACTGCACTCCAAAGACAGCACAGACAATGAACTAGAAACATATCAAATGCGGCAAGCCAAAGGATCTCCAGTCAGCATATGGGAAAAAGTGTAGAAACACAAGCCTTTCCTCTACTCTTTCCTACTGGAAAAGGGGGAGGTATGATGAAAGATTCACACAAATAGCATCTGAATACCGCTCTTTACAAATCTATTCTGAAGACCCCAGATTCAGACAAAACGTTGAATACATATTCCATTTCATGTTTGAAAGTGAACTAGCAACTCTATGTTGCAGATTTGCACACACATTGAAAACAGGTTCCAATTTTTTAAACATGTCTGCCACGCAACTACTTCCAAAGGTACAAAGCAAAGATGAAATTTTGCAGTCAAGTATCACAAATCTCTTGGCAAACATGTGTGATACAAAAGAATACTGGTTCTGACATAACGCAGATATATGGTGTATGCTACGCAACCTTGGCCCACTCACATGGTTTGTCACTTTAAGTTGTGCAAAGTATGCATGGGAAGACTTGTACAAATTCCTATGCATAGCAAACGAAAACAAGGCAGAGATAGAGATAAAAACACCAGGAGAACTCTGTTCTCTTGACCCTGTAATTGTGTCAATTTAGTTACACCTCTGCTTTATTGCCACATTGCACTTCAACTGTAATAAAGCAATTCCTCCCCTCTGAGAAGTGCAACACGTCTTTTGGAGAAAAGAATATCAATCCAGAGGAGCACCACACATCCACGTGCTTTTGTGGATAAAAGATGCTACTAAATGTTGTCAGGCCATTGATGCCACTCTTTTGCAGTTCATTCAAAAATAAGCAACTTGTGACATCCCTTCAGAAAGCACACATAGTGAGCTACATGCACACATTTTGCGGTTTCAAAGACATAAATGTGCCAAATATTGTTGACGCAGATATAAAAGCAAAGACAAATACTAGAGCAAATGCTGTGTTGGTTTCCCTAGACCGGTTTCAGCAAAAGGACAAGTTAACAGCTTCTTGTCTTCTGTTAGACACAATGGGAAAGGCAAATCGCCTGAGAACACATGCTGCATTAAAATAAACAAAGCATCAAAGTACATCAATGATTACAATGCAATCAGTGACTTGTAGTGGAATGCAAACATAGATGTACAGTATATTGCACACACACCCACTGTGTTTGCATGATATGTCACAGCCTACCTAACCAAAGCAGAGAAAACAGAGCTGAAAGACCACTGGTATGACATATCATCTGACAAAACACTGTCACAAACATTATACAGCTCTGGCATAAAAATGCTCTCCCATAGAGAATGTGGTTGCTATAAAACATCAGACTGTTTGACAGGCTCAGACTTATAGGGGAAATCTGAAAACATAGACTGGCTAAGCCTTGGTCTTGCTGCAGCCAGAAAAAAGAGTGCTCAAATCATAACAAGACATATAAACAATAGCCAAAAATGATCCCAACAGCCAGGCCATTTGAAAAACAATGTATAGGACACATACTACCCAAGCCGTAGTACAGCTTTGGAAAACATGTGTCTATACAACATAGCCCAAAATATCTCATACAAGAATAATAAACCAGATGAAAAAAAAAGGTGAATACATAGTCAAAACTTGTAAAGGCAGCCATGTTAAACTTACCAAACCCAGCCTGATTAATCATATGAAGTTATTATTTAAAACTCCTCAACATAGAGAACATCACTACAAGTCCCTACTCCAACTTTTTATACCATGGGGAAAAGAAGAAGATTTATTAGGCACCCATGACTCCTATAAAGATGATTTCAATGCAAATGAAAGCAGTATAATAAATATGAATTTTAAGCAGTACAAAAACATATTGGGCAATGAACGCCAATACCAGGAAGAAGTTCAAGCACAACTAAATGAAGACACTCCGGAAGGCAGTCAACCTTCTGTTACAGGAAGCCAAGAGCCACTTGGAGAGCCACTCATAGTAAATTAAGCAGAATTAGCCATGATTGAAGTAGAAAACACCATGTGTCAATATGAGGAATCTGAAGAAAACTTTGCTCTACTGAAATCACAACTCAATGATGAACAACATAGCATTTTCCTGGAAGTAAGTAAAGAAATTGAACATAGTGTGCATTATAAAACTAAAACTTGTAGCTTTCAAAATTATAAACCTGTACTCCTGCATGTAAGTGGTTAAACTTGTTCACGCAAAACGTTCTTAATAAGAATCATCAGCAAGTTCCTCCAAAAATTGACAAACAACATGCGTTCAGCTGTTGTATCATCCCCCACAGGTTTAGCTGCCTACAGCATAGGTGCTGCTCCTTCCATCAGAACACCAAAACAAATTGGAGTACTACAAACTTTCAACAGAAGCTGCTAAGGAGCTTTGCAGAATTCTGAAATAAATGAAAATGCTCCTAATAGATCAGGTGAGCATGGTCTCCAACCTAATGTTGGCTTTGATTCACCTCAGATTTCCTTAAAACGAACTACAAAGAACTCTTAACTCCACAGACAACCTAGATGTGCACGGCATGAAACTGCCTGTGTCAAGAAGCCGCAGTACGACTAAATAGATTAGAAAACTGTATCTCCAACACAGCTTGTTTGGAGAAAATGTTAACATTGTGTTTAATCTGTAGAGTAATGCTAAAATATAACCTTGACGTGGAGCAAAGTTTGGTTAATGGAGCACTTGGTACAGTTGTTGGCTTCCAGACATATCCACGTGACAATAACATTCAGTTTGTCAACATCCACTTTGACAATCTTTCAGAAAGTTAAAAGGATAGGACACACAACAGCCCGATTTCTTCTTTTCAAAGATATGTATGTACGCAGAGAACAGTTCTCTCCGTCTCTTGCATATGCAGTCACTACTCATAAATCACAATGTCTAACCCTAGATCAGGCATTGTTTGACTAGCACAGTCTTTAAAGAAGATATGAGTTACGGAGCACTGTCAGGGCTATGTACACTTGAAGGACTATTTCTTGTCAATGATGATACAAAGTCAAGGCTGACATTCCTTGCATCGTAGAGTACAACAGATCATGTGCACTCTACTCACCCGATCTCGATATGTACCCTGTTCCTCAAAAAGGAAAACTTGTTGAAACAAAGGTAATGCAAACAGAATTTCTAAGAGATCTCCAAACAGTAGTACCACAGAAACTGAAAGCAGCTGCTACTCCATCAAGTAGCAAAACCACAAAAGGATGTAGTGCGCATCCAAGTGCACATCCAGGAGCACAAAGAAAGAGAAGTATGTCTTCTAAAAAAACAAGTGGAGCTCAGCAAATGACATGGACACAGAATGGTCAGGTCTATTCAAATTTGCCAACACAACTGGTATCAATTGTTATGCAAATGTAGCAATCAATGTTCTGTTCCAATAGGGTCTCATTATAAGTTACTAGGGGTATCCAGATTTGGAACCCTTGCTCACTATTCTTAGAGATGCACAGCCCTACTGATGAGGTCCAGCCAGACTGAAATACGTGTCTGGATTTGCTGTTGGTACTCTTGTCCAGAGGAGAATTGCCTAGCATTTCGGTGCTGGACTGCCCCAAGGCAGAGCAAAAACAGATATGTTTTGGCTATTTCTCTTCTGTGAAAGATAGTGAGCTAAAGTATCTGGGTAAGGCACTTGTAACCAGAACTAATGTCTGGCAGAGGGACTACCAGGACCCCCCTTGTTTTTTGTTTATGATTCTGTTCCAATTGCCACCAATTGTTCAAAATATTTACTTGAACAGTGCAGACCAGTTGTGTTGGCTAATGCTCCTCCTTCATAGAAATGCAACAAACAATCCTGACAACATGTAGAGTGTCTCAGGAATAAGGCTGGACTTGGACTACTGTGCGGAAATGGTGAGATTCACCATAAACACACAAGAAGATCCACAAGAATTTCGAATGTACTTACTGTACGTGGTCATCCAGATTTCATATGTGTGGCAACATTCATGCACTCTCTGCAACCATGTTGCACAGGATCAAGTCCCTAATGAGCACTTTGTGTATGTATCTATTCTTAATTCCGAATCCATTCCATTTCAGCAGCTGGTGAAAAATGAAAATCATGGCATATTATGTATTGTTTGCAATTCAGACCATCGTTCCAACTTATACATACACTCACATAGCCAATAAGTAACAGTAATGCTTTTAAAATACAACGCAGATGGTACCAAAAACAAATGCAAGCATAATAGCTTCACACACGGGCAAGTATTGCTTGGCAAGAAACCCTTCACAACAGTAGGCATATTCGACCACATGGGGTCCACAACCGGTGCAGGTCACTATACTGCATACAATAAAAAGAAATGTGGGTGGTTTGAATACAATGATACTTCCGTTACTCTGAAACAGAGAGTGCCAGCAAATCTAACAAATGCCTACTTTATATTCCGGAAACCTAAATGTACTCACTGACCTGTAAAAGTGGCATAACCTACTGCCCGATAGACACGAACAGGTATGTAAGTGCAAAAGAAAAATACCCTTCAGCCCTGTGAAACTGTAGGAACTTAGCATACATCAACTTCCGTGAGTACTGCAATGCTGTTTCCGAAATGAAAAATAGTTTAAATATGGGAACATATGAGCATGTTGTTCATTTTCCATAATGCTGTACAGCTTTTTTCCCCAATGACCCAATGATTATTGACACAGAAACAGCAACTGTGGAAAACACACACTAATATTTTATGAGTATGAGGGTCTACAAATTGTCCTCACTAGCCGGTAAAACTACCAACTGTTAGAATATGCCAACTGCTGTCTTACTGTGTCCATACCACTGCAATGAATATGGCAACTGGCAACTTACTGCACACATAATACTGCAATGTCACTTGCCAATATTGGAAAACTTGAAATCCACCAATGGGAATGAAAGTGCTTCAAAACATACACAGCAAAACTTGGAAACTAGGAACGGTTAGAATACGCCGACTGGTATCTAACTGCACTCATAATATGGCAATTTTACATTCCTTTAGTATGAAGTAGCAACACTCAGAATACACCAACTGGTATCTCAGTACACTCACACTACTACAATGTTACTTCCAATGGAGAAACTGCTAAAATCCACCTTCAATAATCAAACTGCTTCAAAACATACCCTCAAGAACTGTGAAACTAGCAACAGTTAGAATACGCCAACTGGTATCTAACTTCCCCCAACATTCTGTAATATTAGTTTTCAATAGAACAGTACTTGGAATACACCAACAGGAATCAAACTGCATGAACGGATAGTGTTAAAAAGTGAAAAAGGATAAACAGCTAGAATACGCCAACTCCTATCTAACTGCAACCATACCACCACCACTTCCGAAAAGCAAAAATCATACACCATTTCAATTCCTCCTGCTGCAACAGTGCATCAAATAGCAAAACCATATAGCTGTGTACCTTAAACATTCCTGTAAGTACTGCACACTTAATTGAAACATAGTGTAACACAACCTCAAATACATGTACTATGTTTTTTTTATCCTGTATACATTTATTTTCCCACAGACCTAAAGATTATGCAACCGAACACAGGAACTCAGCACACATTGCACATTGCACAGTAAACTTGTTTGAAGCATAGAACTTGTAATGTAGTAATTATGAGGGTCTACAAAGTAAATGAATATGTGAAATTGTTTAGAATACGCTATTATCAAGCACCTTACCAGACATATTGTGCTGTGTTTTACACAGAGAAAAAAAAGATTTCTCATGCATTTCCACATGTAATGGCACAATATTCAAAAGTGCAATTTCCACTTCAATGGTATTCTCTCACTATGTTCCAAAAAGTATGCAGTACCTGGAAGGTATGTATAATGAGTATAGGCATAATAGTGTCATGCTTCTTCCTAATGGGAACATTGCATTTCTATACACATATGTGTGCAATGCTTATGCCAGTGGGCACATTCTTAGTTGCATGGCCGTATTATGCTGTGGTGGTTGTGGCCAGCCCCTAGATGTGGCCTTTTTTACCCACAGGGGTAAGTGCTTTTTTTCTTGGTCTGCCTGTAATGAGTTTATCCCAGAAATGTGCCTTTTTTTAAAAAAATATTATGATGTTGTTTATTACATAAAACTGCATTTTAGATCCATTTGGCTTTGAGTGCCTGGGCATCTTTGTTTCTCATGCACTTTTGCTGTGGGAGATAGGCTCTCTGTATAAAATTGGATGTTGGCCCAATTCAGTCCGGTGGCACCAGCTGTTTAATGAGGCTAGGCGCTGGTATAGGTGGATAACACGTTTTTAACATTTCATTCTCATTTCTGTATTACAAATATACACGTTTTGTGCTAAAAGCTTTTTAAGAGCCCACTCATTCTTTATACTGTATATTTTACTGTTTTAAGTAACCAACCATAGAACCTTTATTGTTGTTGGCTGTTAACGCTCTTTCCAACTGAGAGAAAACAGCTATAAAATGTAATGGGCAGTTTACTATGTTTCCTGCAAATTAATCTTCTGGGGTGTATGTGGGTCGCTTTATTCAGAATAAATTAATGATTTGTCAGAAAAATGCAGAGATGAAAGTGTGCTCCCGCAATGTCTTTGCCCATGAGGGAAGCTTCAGATCTCTGCTTATAATTAGGTCGGTCACACAGCGCAGGCACCCGGAATCCCTTCGATTGTCCCGGCTATCCTTACTTAAGCAAGCTGTCTATTACCATGGCAAAAAGTGTGCCATTCCTCAGAGACAATTGCTTTCAGAGTCAAAGAGCTGAAACCTGTTGTAGTGAATTTCTGTCCAAAAGATCAAGTATGAAGCACGAGAGCTGCATACACATGTACACGATCCTATCAAAAGGATGTTCTGGCTAGTCATGCTTGGGCAAGGATAATCATTAACAACCCATGAATGAACTACATACTGACATTGAAGTCCGTGGGCCGGATTTACAAACCGTTTGCCAATGGGATTGCACCATTGTGAAACACTTTTGTAAATCAAGCCACGTGTATGGGCGAGCGAAACACGTGCAGCACTCTGTTAGGCATGGCATTTTCGCAACATGTATATGCTGTATTAATTTCAGTGTATGCTGCCGAATTCAATAATGAACTGTAATGGTGTTGGGAGGATAGCTCAGGGGCAACACGTTACTCTTGGAAGCAAATCACACAGAGCAACAAAGGTTTGAATCGAGTTACTGAATTTAGAGACTGGTCTCTGGTAACAAGCACGTTACAAAATATGTATTAATTAATGCAGAAGTGGCATTAATTAGGTAGGAAAGGAACCATTTCTTCTAAAGAAAGAACATATGTTAAACCATCACAGCTTCCTGTTTAAAATGAGTTTTATTAGAGAGGAAGTGATGAAGAATGCACGTAACCATGCACTGGCACTTTATAACATTAATTTATTGCCAAGCAAATGTCAGCTCTACATGTCTTCTGCAACGGTATTACCATTGAGTGGTTGGTGGTCCTGAGAAGGAGGCAAAAGATGCTCAGGGTACTCTATCTGAGAACACATACATCACCATTGTTAAGTGGGCAAATTGTTAAATGGTAGGCAATGTACTGGCATAGACAAAAAGGTGATGAACCATGCAATTTGGTGAATTTGGTGGTTTTACAGAGTGCAAGGAATACATATTCATGTCAATATTCCAGATATGGTAAGCTACACAGATATAATGTGTGTCCCTGCCATGCTGTGTTCATACCGACACCTGATATGACATTTGCCAAAGGGCTTCTCTTCATTTTACAGGTTTCACAGGTTTGTATGAGGGCAACTTAACAAAAACGTTCCTTTAACACCATGTTGTCACTGCATTTCGACTGTTTGTACTTGGGCAACGTAACCACAATGTCACTTTAACAAAGTGTTTACACTCCATTTCACAGGTTTTGTGAACATCCAACAGGGCAAATCACACCCATGGTACCGAAATGGACAGCAGTATGTCTCACGTTTTTCAACCAAATTAATACAAGTTACAAATCTGTAAACATAATTCTAAATTTTCATCATGTCACATTAGTAAAGAAACCATGGGGGTCATTACGACCCAGGCGGCCGCTGGTATTTTACCGATTGCGCCATGGTGAATGGCAGAATTACCGCCCCATTCCAAGGTTGGCGGGGCGGTCATTCCCCATTCACCATTGGTCCTTCCCCATTCTCATTTTTGCCCCCATAGGGCTCAATGGAAATGGACAAGGCGGTAGTTCCAAGGTCCCTTTGCGGGTCCAATCCTTAACGGCTGGTAAAGACTAGCCGTTAAGGTCGGGACCCGCAAAGGGACCTCGTAATTAGGCGATAAGGGGTTAACGGCACCTCCACCTTTTACAGCACCATTAACTCCTTACCGCCTGGGTCGTAATGAGGCCCCATGTTTTTTTTTTTTATATTTGATCACAACAGCATCCTTAGAATTGAACTACATGCCGTTTCAAAATAATTCACTTCAATTCCTCACACAGGTATTGAGACACACTGGGGGTAATTCCTAGAATTCAGCGCACAAGTGGTGCACGCGGCTGGCGCACAGTGTGCACATGTGAATCCCTGCGCCAGCCGCGTGCGCTAAAATCCATTTCCGCGCACAGCGTATTCATGGATTCCAGCCACCAAAACCAGCCATGGCGCAGCGACCCTGCAGCAGCGCCAGTTACGCCCCCAAGAACGCCTCTCGCGCAGGGAAAAGCCATCAAAATCCCCAATCCAGCGCAAAGGGCTGCGCTAACCCTGTACCAGCATGGCAAGCGGGCTACGTGTATCACTGGCGTGCGCGGGAAGTACCTCACGTGATTGGCCCCGTGCGAGCAGGGTACGCATATTTCAGGGGTGCGCGGGAAGTTCCACACGCGATTTCTGCAGGGTACGTGTAATTCAGGGGTGCGTGGGAAGTTCCACACGCAATTTCAGCAGGGTACGTGTATTTCAGGGGTGCGCGGGAAGTACCTCACGCGATTGGTCCCGTGCGAGCAGGGTACGCGTATTTCAGGGGTACACGGGAAGTTCCACACGCGATTTCCACAGGGTACGTGTATTTCAGGGGTGCGCGGGAAGTTCCACACGCGATTTCAGCAGGGTACGTGTATTTCAGGGGTGCGTGGGAAGTTCCACACGCGATTTCATCAGGGTACGTGTATTTCCGGGTGCGGGGGAATTTTCACACGCAACATCAGCAGGGTACGTGTATTCCAGGGGTGCGCGGGAAGTTCCACACGCGATTTCAGCAGGGTACGTGTATTTCAGGGGTGCGCAGGAATTTCCACACGCAATTTCATCAGGGTACATGTATTTCAGGGTGCGGGGGAAGTTTCACACACGACATCAGCAGGGTACGTGTATTCCAGGGGTGCGCGGGAAGTTCCACACGCGATTCCATCAGGGTACGTGTATTACAGGGGTGCGCGGGGAGCACCACACGTGAATTGCACGCGTGGGTCCTCCCAGGTGTTCCCTCTACACCCTCCACAGCCCCTGCAGGTGGCTCACACCACAGGGGCCTACCCTGCACATGTCCTGCAGGCACCCCATCCACCATGGCCATGCCCCCCAGCCAACCCACATGTCAACTTGCACTACTGCCCACCAACGCATGTCCCCCTGCACCGCCAGCCACCAGGAGCACCCTCCACCAGGCCCCCACCCATGTCTCCCACCACCACCACCCCCCAGCACTGTGGGGCACCTGCAAGCAGGCCCCCACCCATGTCTCCCACCACCCCCACCACCCAGCACTGTGGGGCACCTGCCAGCAGGCCCCCACCCATGTCCAACTCATGTTCCCCACCACCCGCACCCCCCAGCACTGTGGGGCACCTGCCAGCAGGCCCCCACCCATGTCCAACTCATGTTCCCCACCACCCCCACCCCCCAGCACTGTGGGGCACCTGCCAGCAGGCCCCCACCCATGTCCAACTCATGTTCCCCACTCCCCCCACCCCCCAGCACTGTGGGGCACCTGCCAGCAGGCCCCCACCCATGTCCAACTCATGTTTGCCACCCCCCCACCCCCCAGCACTGTGGGGCACCTGCCAGCACGGCCCCACCCATGTCTCCCACCACCCCCACCCCCCAGCAGTGCAGTGTCACCCTCCACCAGGCCCCCACCCATGTCTCCCACCATCCCCACCCCCCAGCAGTGCAGGGTCACCCTCCACCAGGCCCCCACCCATGTCTCTCACCCCCCCCACCCCAGCACTGTGGGGCACCTGCCAGCAGGCCCCCACCCCCCCACACCCCAGCACTGTGGGGCACCTGCCAGCAGGCCCCCACCCATGTCCAACTCATGTACCCCACCAACCCCACCCCCCAGCAGTGCAGGGTCACCCTCCAACAGGCCCCCACCCATGTCCAACTCATGTTCCCCACCACCCCCACCCCCCAGCAGTGCAGGGTCACCCTCCACCAGGGCCCCACCCATGTCTCCCACCCCCCCACCCCCAGCACTGTGTGGCACCTGCCAGCAGGCCCCCACCCATGTCCAACTCATGTTCCCCACCACCCCCACCCCCCAGCAGTGCGGGTCACCCTCCACCAGGCCCCCACCCATGTCTCCCACCCCCCCACCCCCCAGCACTGTGGGGCACCTGCCAGCAGGCCCCCACCCATGTCTCCCACCACCCCCACCCCCCAGCAGTGCAGGGTCACCCTCCACCAGGCCCCCACCCATGTCCAACTTATGTTCTCCACCACCCCCACCCCCCAGCACTGTGGGGCACCTGCCAGCAGGCCCCCACCCATGTCCAACTCATGTCCCCCACCCCCCACCACCCCCCAGCACTGTGGGGCACCTTCCACCAGGCCCCCACCCATGTCTCCCACCACCCCCACCCCCCTGCAGTGCAGGGTCACCCTCCACCAGGCCCCCACCGATGTCTCCCACCCCCCCACCCCCCAGCACTGTGGGGCACCTGCCAGCAGGCCCCCACCCATGTCTCCCACCCCCCCACCCCCAGCACTGTGGGGCACCTGCCAGCAGGCCCCCACCCATGTCCAACTCATGTTCCCCACCACCCCCACCCCCAGCAGTGCGGGGTCACCCTCCACCAGGCCCCCACCCATGTCTCCCACCACCCCACCCCCCAGCACTGTGAGGCACCTGCCAGCAGGCCCCCACCCATGTCTCCCACCACCCCCAACCCCCAGCAGTGCAGGGTCACCCTCCACCAGGCCCCCACCCATGTCCAACTCATGTTCCCCACCACCCCCACCCCCCAGCAGTGCAGGGTCACCCTCCACCAGGCCCCCACCCATGTCTCCCACCCCCCCACCCCCAAGCACTGTGGGGCACCTGCCAGCAGGCCCCCACCCATGTCCAACTCATGTTCCCCACCACCCCCACCCCCAGCATTGCGGGGTCACCCTCCACCAGGCCCCCACCCATGTCTCCCACCCCCCACCCCCCAGCACTGTAGGGCACCTGCCAGCAGGCCCCCACCCATGTCTCCCACCACCCCCACCCCCCAGCAGTGCAGGGTCACCCTCCACCAGGCCCCCACCCATGTCCAACTCATGTTCCCCACCACCCCCACCCCCCAGCAGTGCAGGGTCACCCTCCACCAGGCCCCCACCCATGTCTCCCACCCCCCCAACCCCCCAGCACTGTGGGGCACCTGCCAGCAGGCCCCCACCCATGTCTCCCACCCCCCACCCCCCAGCACTGTGGGGCACCTGCCAGCAGGACCCCACCCATGTCCAACTCATGTTCCCCACCACCCCCACCCCCCAGCACTATGGGGCACCTGCCAGCAGGCCCCCACCCATGTCCAACTCATGTTCCCCACCCCCCCACCCCCAGCACTGTGGGGCACCTGCCAGCAGGCCCCCACCCATGTCTCCCACCACCCCCACCCCCCAGCAGTGCAGGGTCACCCTCCACCAGGCCCCCACCCATGTCCAACTCATGTTCCCCACCACCCTCACCCCCCAGCAGTGCAGGGTCACCCTCCACCAGGCCCCCACCCATGTTTCCCACCCCCCCACACCCCAGCACTGTGGGGCACCTGCCAGCAGGCCCCCACCCATGTCTCCCACCCCCCACCCCCCAGCACTGTGGGGCACCTGCCAGCAGGCCCCCACCCATGTCCAACTCATGTTCCCTACCACCCCCACCCCCCAGCACTGTGGGGCACCTGCCAGCAGGCCCCCACCCATGTCCAACTCATGTTCCCCACCCCCCCACCCCCCAGCACTGTGGGGCACCTGCCAGCAGGCCCCCACCCATGTCTCCCACCACCCCCACCCCCTAGCAGTGCAGGGTCATCCTCCACCAGGCCCCCACCCATGTCTCCCACCACCCCCACCCCCCAGCAGTGCAGGGTCACCCTCCACCAGGCCCCCACCCATGTCCAACTCATGTTCCCCACCACCCCCACCCCCCAGCAGTGCAGTGTCACCCTCCACCAGGCCCCCACCCATGTCTCCCACCCCCCCACCCCCCAGCACTGCGGGGCACCTGTCAGCAGGCCCCCACCCATGTCTCCCACCACCCCCACCCCCCAGCAGTGCAGGGTCACCCTCCACCAGGCCCCCACCCATGTCCAACTCATGTTCCCCACCCCCCCACCCCCAGCACTGTGGGGCACCTGCCAGCAGGCCCCCACCCATGTCTCCCACCACCCCCACCCCCCAGCAGTGCAGGGTCACCCTCCACCAGGCCCCCACCCATGTCCAACTCATGTTCCCCACCACCCTCACCCCCCAGCAGTGCAGGGTCACCCTCCACCAGGCCCCCACCCATGTTTCCCACCCCCCCCACACCCCAGCACTGTGGGGCACCTGCCAGCAGGCCCCCACCCATGTCTCCCACCCCCCACCCCCCAGCACTGTGGGGCACCTGCCAGCAGGCCCCCACCCATGTCCAACTCATGTTCCCTACCACCCCCACCCCCCAGCACTGTGGGGCACCTGCCAGCAGGCCCCCACCCATGTCCAACTCATGTTCCCCACCCCCCCACCCCCCAGCACTGTGGGGCACCTGCCAGCAGGCCCCCACCCATGTCTCCCACCACCCCCACCCCCTAGCAGTGCAGGGTCATCCTCCACCAGGCCCCCACCCATGTCTCCCACCACCCCCACCCCCCAGCAGTGCAGGGTCACCCTCCACCAGGCCCCCACCCATGTCCAACTCATGTTCCCCACCACCCCCACCCCCCAGCAGTGCAGTGTCACCCTCCACCAGGCCCCCACCCATGTCTCCCACCCCCCCACCCCCCAGCACTGTGGGGCACCTGTCAGCAGGCCCCCACCCATGTCTCCCACCACCCCCACCCCCCAGCAGTGCAGGGTCACCCTCCACCAGGCCCCCACCATGTCCAACTCATGTTCCCCACCACCCCCACCCCCCAGCAGTGCAGGGTCACCCTCCACCAGGCCCCCACCCATGTCTCCCACCCCCCCCACCCCCCAGCACTGTGGGGCACCGGCCAGCAGGCCCCCAACCATGTCCAACTCATGTTCCCCACCACCCCTACCCCCCAGCAGTGCGGGTCACCCTCCACCAGGCCCCCACCCATGTCTCCCACCCCCCCACCCCCCAGCACTGTGGGGCACCTGCCAGCAGGCCCCCACCCATGTCTCCCACCACCCCCACCCCCCAGCAGTGCAGGGTCACCCTCCACCAGGCCCCCACCCATATCTCCCACCCCCCCACCCCCCAGCACTGTGGGGCACCTGCCAGCAGGCCCCCACCCATGTCTCCCACCCCCCCACCCCCCAGCACTGTGGGGCTCCTGCCAGCAGGCCCCCACCCATGTCTCCCACCCCCCACCCCCCAGCACTGTGGGGCACCTGCCAGCAGGCCCCCACCCATGTCCAACTCATGTTCCCCACCACCCACCCCCCAGCACTGTGGGGCACCTGCCAGCAGGCCCCCACCCATGTCCAACTCATGTTCCCCACCCCCCACCCCCCATCACTGTGGGGCACCTGCCAGCAGGCCCCCACCCATGTCCAACTCATGTTCAACCCACCCCCACACCCCCCAGCACTGTGGGGCACCTGCCAGCAGCCCCCCACCCATGTCTCCCACCACCCCCACCCACCAGCAGTGCAGGGTCATCCTCGACCAGGACCCCACCCATGTCTCCCACCACCCCCACCCCCCAGCACTGTGGGGCACCTGCCAGCAGGCCCCCACCCATGTCCAACTCATGTTCCCCAGCCAACATGTCATCACAATCTAGATCCCTGGTCCCTATGGTCAGCCTCCAAATGCAAAACACCCACCGAGTATTGCATCCACCCACTCATAATTGGCAATTACATGACAGAACACCAACTGCAAGTTCCGAAACAAACACATTTCCCTCACATACACCCAATGGGTGTCAGTGAATCTAAAAACCCATATCATGATATGCATGAAACCAATGAGATACTACACATTGAAGTTCAATAAAAAAATATGTATTAAAGGAAACATAAATAGAATCAAAAATAAAGAAACAGAAATGGGAATGTACAAAAATGAAAAGAAGCATGTCCGTGAAAAAAAGCAAAACCAAAAATCATAATCCAAAGTAATGGTGTCCAAAGTCAATGTCCACAAAACAAAATCCAATGGGAAATAAAATTGAAAGCCATTGCTCCATGGTTAAAATGTGAAAGAAAAATACAATCCAACAGTGAACTATGTACATACGAACAAGCCAGGGTCCATTATCCCAACAAAAGAAATGAAACCTATCTAACTACACTAACTAATTAAATAAACTATATACAAAAATGTGGCCAATGTCCAAAAGGTCCAAAATAAATTTAAAAAAAAGGAAACCTAACACTACCTACATACCTATGTACAAGGGCAGCGGGCTAGTTTGACGGCTCACTTTTGGATGTCCCGGGCCAGGGCATCATCAAACTCCTGCTCAATGTCCCGGAGGCGGTCCTCCTCCATGGCCCCGAGGGTCCGCAGGGCCGTCGACGTGTCCACCTCCAAACCCCTGCGGATTGCCTCGAGGCACTCGGCCCGCATCAGGGCCCTCTGCATGGCGTTCTCCGCCCTGACCATTGTGAGCCGTGCCTCTTCCGCCTGCTGCCGCTCGGCATCTATGGTGTGGCCCAACCGCTGCCACACGGAAGACACTCTCTGTCCTGGGTCCTCCTGCCCTCCGGCCGATGCCTGCCCCTCCGATGTTGAAGGCCCCGAGCCTTCATGGCTCCCACCACGTTGCTGCTGCTGCTGTGCCTCTGCCCGTGCACTGCCTCCTGCTGCCTGCACATCCTCCGCCGGCTGGGGTGCAGTTGTTGATGTGGCCACCCCTGCGGGACGTCCGACTCCCGACTGTGGCAGGGATGCCTCCTCCACCAGCCTGGCTGCACCGTCAGAGGCAGCTCCACAGGGTACCCAGGTGACTGATGGGTGGGAAGATGGCACGGAGGACGACTGGCATGTAGGGGGTTCAGTTGAGGAGGGGGTCGTAGCAAGCCCCATCATATGGAGGAATCCGGCCTGGGTGACCTGTCCCAGCAGGCTGACGTGGTCAACGAGCCATTCGAGATGACGTGCAGTCTTCTCATGAAAAGACTGCAGGTCACCTCGCATGGCCCGTTGACGCAACGGCACACCAGTCAGAACAGGCTCAACCCGGACCCGGATAGCCACGTCCGCAGGCAGAGGAAGGCCAGTTGTTGTGAGCTCATCCCCTGCCTGAAAAACGGGTCTGGACGTAGGCACCCCTGCTGGTGCAAGATGATGCAGGGACAGGATCAGGGACAGGATTGCACACAGGCACCTCCGCGGCGGCCTGTGCTGCCTCCTGTCCCTGGTCCTGCACTGCACCACTAGCACCAGTGGGATCCCCACCTCCAGACCCCGTCTCTGTTGCTTGCACGGCCTCCTCCTCCACCAAACCCCCCACCAACCTGGATGACTCTGTGCCATCTTCCCCCGTTGGGCCCTGTGGGGTCCCAGCTGCCCCTTCTGCTGCCGAGGAGTCCGACTCCAACCTCTGCCTCTTGGACCTCCCCCCGGCAGCTGCGGCCTGGGACGCGGCACCGGACTCCTCACTCCCCGACGAGATGACAACATGGGAGGGGAGCCGGGCCTTGCGTCTCCGGCTGGCGGTGGGATCCCCGCCGCTGTGCTCCACAGCACCTACTCTGCCCTCTTCATCAGTTGACGCTGCAGACAGGGAGAAATAAAACACAGGCATCAGGGCACTGTACAATGGAAACATACACATATGACAGTTGTACATGAGTGGCATTGGCAAACCTCAGACATGCCATCACAATCCCCAACACACATGTCATTTCAACTCGCACACATGAGCCATACCACAGCCATATCGCAACTGCCAGCACCATCCATACACATACAACAGCATGAGCAGGCAAAGGTGAGCCAGACATCACATGCAACACAGGAAGTGCACCACACATATACACACACCACCACACTTGCATGCATGTGTACACCTCTGCCAAGTGTCGCAGTGTTCAGATGGGCATCCATGTCACATCTGCCAATCAGGCTTCCACATACCGCTGTCACATGCATCCATGTTGCATCACTGTTGCACCCTTGTCAAATACACACAGATGCACATGTACACAGTGCTGATACATGCAGCTGAAAACAGCATACATGCGTGACATCACGGACATGTCTACTTACATACACATTCATCCAAACATGTGTGCCCACACAACTGCATTTGGCATGCAAGCCTACACACACAAGCACCATCCATGTCTCACACATTCCAGCCCTTGCATGTGTTAGCCCCACGGCCCTGTACACCCCCACCCATACTCGACCACATACAAACAGATGTGCAACCTGCACACTACTGAAAAATCACTACACGCACAGCTCACAATCAGGATGCATGTGCACTTACCGCTCGACTCCAGACGGGTCTGCCTCTCAAGGACCTGGACGTGGAGCGCTGGGGATATGCGTTCCAGGACCCTCATCTGTTCTTCCGACAAGTGGCTCCGGCGCCCCTTGGCATCCGCTGCCTTCAAGAGGCGCCGGGCCTTGTTCAGGGTCCTGGATCTGAAGTCCTCCCAGCGCTTCTTGACATGTTGGAAGTCGCGGACTGCCACCCCCTCCGCGTTGATGGCAGTCACGATGTCAGTCCAGATCCAAGTCTGTCCTTCCTTGTCGGCGCGGGAACTTCCGAAGAGGGCATCATACTGCCCCAGGACTTGCTCCACCAGGACACCAACTTCGGTGGCACTGCAGCTGGTGCCCCTCTGCCTCTCTGGCCGGGGGTTGTCAGTGGTCTCAGATGGTGTTTGCCCCGACATGACAACCCCAGAGGCAGGAGTGGGTGGGCAACTGGGTCCTGGGGCTGGGCTGTGGAGCGATGGAATCCCAGTCGGGAGTCTTCGGTTCCAGCAGGGGTGGTCACAGCAACAGCACCCTTGGCTGATGTGCAGGCAGCAAATGGCAGGGCACGTGGGCAGCAGGCAGTCAGGCAGCAGCAGATGGCAGGTGGGAGAGTGCTCGGGGCTCTGGGGGGCAGTAGTTCGGCCTTCTGGGCAGGAGCGTGGTCTTCCGTGTGCTTACTTGTGGCCAGCTTGATACGGAGTGATTTGGCACGTGAAAATTCGGCACGTCAGCGTGTAATTCGAGGAAAGGCCCTTAGCGTGTAAGCGTGTCTGCACGCATACGCAATTTCATTGGACAGAAGGCCCTGAAGCGCAAGCGCCCCTGTGACGTAACGCGTACAGGCGTGCATGGGCATTTCAGCGCGCGTGAAAAAATGCACGTCCGCGTGTAATACGAGGAAAGGCCCATGCGCGTAAGTGACGTGACGCGCGCGTGCGTTTCCCTCAGCACGGGTTAAAGGTGAGCGGGCCCAGCAGTTCGCTGTACGTGCCTTTCGTGGAGACCGACGGGTGTTGCTGCTTCCTGTTGTTTTGCGCGCCATCACAACTTCACAGCTATCAAGGACGTATCTCTTCTTTTGGCGGGGGTATTGGCTATGCGTGTTTTTCTGCATCGCGCTAGTCAGACGGTGAGTCGCACATGCTCTTTTTCCCACTGCGGGTGCCCCTGTGTATCGCACCCATTTTCGATGTCTTAGTAGCCTGCGTGTCCCACGCGTACGCGTTATTCGTGTTACTGGGTGCCACCGCGTACTGCGGGAGGTTGAATCCACGCACGTAGGCTGCAGGGTTGCGTGCACGGTTTTACTGCAGTTTTGGGTGCCTGAGCGTTGCGTGACCCGTCACCACATCACCAGGGTCACATACAGCCTTGCAGGTGCAGGGGGGCTGTTAACATCTTGCTTCCCAACCCCTTCACCCCAATTGCCCAGGTCAATTGTGGTGTACACCTCCCATTGGCACCACTCCATCTGTGCCAGCACTACTACATCAGTGCCATGGTTGGGAGGCCACCAAAGGTGAGGGGCGCCTCAGCTGGGCGTCCTCCTTGTGGCGGGCGTGGTCGGGGACGTGGCCGTGGTGACCAGGGAGTAGGGGGACTCCAGGGTGTCCAGGGCGGCCACAGAGGGGGAAGAGGCAGGGGTGCGCCACTTGAGCACAATGTTGTGCCATGTGTCGGTGCAGTCATGCCACCACCCCCTGTGGTTCCGGGGGATGCAGCTCCTGCATCTGGCACTGGCACCCGTTTGACCCGGCAGTCCGTTCCATCGACTGCCACGGGCCCAAGGGTAGTGGTAGCTGCAGGTGCAGCTGTGGACACCGCCACCCAGGCTCAGGGTCTGCCAGCGCAGGCTGCGTTGGCACTTGAAGAGTCCTTGATAGATCTCCAACAGGCCAGGGGGGAAACCATAGGGGCAGGCCGGGCTGCTCAGTCCAAGACATGTGTCCCTGGGGCAGTCATGTCATCTGCTGCCCCGAACAGCCGGGTGTTGGCAAGTGCAGGGGCAGATGCACCCAACAGCACCCCGGTTGTGAGTCTGCCAACCAGGACCGTTGCGGTCAATGACCCTGCCACAGCTGATGTTGCTGCGCAGGGTCCATTAGTGGGCACCCAGCTGCCACTGACACAAGTCAGGCCTTTGGTCATCCCTCCACCTGCCACTCCCTTGGCTCAATCCACCAAACCCACTGGCCATACTGGTCAGGGCGGTATTAGGCAGCCAGGGTCTGCGCCACAGTCCAAGAGGAGGAAGGTTGCACCTGCAGCACAGGCTGGGACCCCACACACAGCCATGACCTCCTGCACGTCGAGGAAGAAGCCTTTCTGTAAGCAGGAACTGGACTTCCTCGTGGACTACGTGCGGGGTCACAGCCGTGACATGCTAGTGGGTGCCAATAGTCAGACTTCGGCTGCCCAACGTGACACCCACTGGAAGCATGTTGCGGAACATGTCAGTTCATTCGGCCATGAGGTGCGCACGGCGCAAGAGTGCAAAAAGTGTTGGAATGACATCAAGCGCAGCACTAAGGCTAAGCGTGCCTCTAATTACAACTTGACTCTGGTGATTGGCGGTGGGCCTGCACCAGAGGAGGAAGAGCTCACTCCGCATGAGGCTCTCGTTGCGGAGTTCATACCTCCTGATTTGGTCGAAGGAGTGGGAGAGATGCTGGACTTTGATGCGCATTCCAGTGAGTGTTGATGCGTGTTTGTTGAGGACGTGTGTGTTTCACTTGTCGGATGTGTTGTGCATGATTGCTGCTACATGTGACGTGTACATGGTTCTGATGTGTAAGTAATGCAATGCTTCCGTCATGCATGTCTCCTCTGCCTGCATGCGGGACTCCATGTAGGCATGCTCCCTTGCCCCTCCTCCGCCACTCTGCACCCCAGTTCCACCTTTGCACTGGTCTGCTTCAATCTTGCCAATGTGTACTTTCTTGTTCATGTGTCCTGTGTAGATGCTAACTTCCAGCGTAGAATCTGCCAGACATATGCCGTGTGGTACAGCCTTAGTACTCGATGCAGGGTATCTCACTTGTACTGTGCATGGGTCAGATGTCCCGCAGGGACATGAGTGCCCATTCATGCTCCATGTGCATTGCACGCATGCCCCTATGTGTCCTTGACTGGATGATCACTGTAATACAAGTCCTTGGTTACATACATTGCCTGCCATCTCATCAGCCTTCCCATGTCAACTGTGGATCAGTCCTGCATTGCACACATGTTTAGGCTCTGACAATCTGTGTGGCTCACAGGCCTCAGCCTGTTCAATTGCCAATGACTCTGTCCAACTCTTGTTGTGTCTTCTTCACACGTGGACGGCCTCCAGAGTTTTCATCATGTGTCCTGCCTACTGTCCCAGCATCATTTGCAGTTTTGTCACTTGAATTACATTCAGCTGTTGATGCCAGTCAACACTGCCTGTCAATACACAGGTGTATGGTCAGCCTTTTGATAACATGCTAGGCATCCCTGCTCTGGTACTGGGGTGGAGGGGTGCTTGGCTTCTAGATATGGTACACGTTGAATGCACAATGCACGTGATGTCTGAATTTGACATTACACTGCCTTCACATTTCCTGGCACACACTATGGAGTCCTTGTACATGTAGGTAGTGAGTCGCGTACACATTTTCTGCACTGCATAGACCCACTTCCATGGAAACTGCCACCTTTCAACAGGTCTGATCAAAGAAGCTATTCAAAGTTGACCCAGCATGCATGCTAGGTTATATGTTGTGTGTCACATGTCTGCCGGATGCGTTTGCTGTCGGTGTGTGTGTGTGTTGTGTGCTTCTGACATGTGTAGTGAACTTTTTTCTCTCTATTTTTCAGGTGATGACGCAATGGAGGCGGAGGATGGTGTTGTCATGCCAGACACAGGGTTGGTAACACCACATCAACCCGGCACTAGTGGAGATCGTGGGGTGGTAGGCCACGAAAACCCCCAAGTGCTGCAGTCCATCTTGTCTCTGGCTGCCTATGAGTCCAGCCTTGATGACGACTCTGACGTCCATGTTGAGTTGGATGAGCATCAAGTCCATGTGTCAGGGGTGAGTGATTCTGATGTGGACACTCCTCTGTCTGCGACCCCTGCACTGAGGGATCAGACAGTCTTGGTTCCTCCGCCCGTGGTGGATCGGGATGCAGGGTCACCCTCCACAAAAGTCACTGATGTGCCTGGGACATCACGTCGACGGGGGCATGTAGTCGTGCAGCCACGGGCGGTGCCAACACAGCAAGGACCCCCGGTCCTTGGGTCCCACAGGGGTCAAGCCCGGCAATGCGGTCGCCACGCGCAACCGCAGTATACTGAGTGGGAGCAAGACATGACTGCTAATTCCGAACGGCAGGGGGCAGCAATGGAGAACATCGCAGAGAGCATGGAGCGTGTGGCCCGATCTGTGCTCCCCCCTGCTAGGCAGGTGCTTCTCCTGCAGCAGGCGGCACGGTCCACGGCCCGCTGGCTCAGGCTGGGCATGGCGGCCTCAGACAGGGCACGCCAGGCTGAAATGTCGTCTCTGCGTCAAGCAATTGCTGCTCACGCAGAGGCGCACATGGATGCCCTGAGGGAGGAGTATGCTTCCCTCAGATCCACTCTGGGTGTCCTTATGATGTCCCAGAGGCAGCAGGCAGAGGAGAGGTTTGCACAGCTTGAGCGTACCATCTCGGCTGAGCTACAGGCTTGTTGGGAGGTGCAGCGGTTGTCCAGCCAGGCCTTGCAGGAGGAACTCCGTGTTACATGTGCTACCTTGCAAGAGGAAGCACGTGTATCACGTGAGGATCTGCATGCAGACCTACGTCACATCGCCACACAGAACCAGGCTCACCCGTCCGGCAGATTTGCTGCCGACGAGGGGCAAGCTGCGGCTAGGCGTGGCCAGGCTACTGTGCCACGTCCTCCTTTACAGGATGAGCCAGACTCGGACGACCATCTATCTCCCACATAGGTCGGGCTGTGCAGGCGTTGAGCCCATGGAGGTTTTTTTTTTGGCTCAGCATCATCGCATGTGGATGTTGAGCAGCACCCTGTACCGCCCCCCTCCTGAGTGCCTCCCCTCCCCCCCGGGTCGTATGTGGCCATTTTTGATTTTTCTTTTAGTTTAGTTAGTTAAGTTTCTGTTTGATAGTTAGTTTAATTAGGTAATGTAGGTTTGCCATTGTTAGTGTAATTAGTTAATAGTTGATTTAGTTTAAAATTGCTAGTCTATTGTGCTTTCATGTGACGGTGCGGTGCTTTGTGGCTTTTGAAGGCATCCACTGTCTGTTCCAGGTGGGCCCTTCAGGCTTGTCTTGTGTATGTGTTTGCTGCTTGGGGTCCTTGACTCACATATGCCACTCCTGCCTCCCTTATCCATGGGCTCGCAAGGATGATTCGGTGTTACAGAATTTTACACAAGGGCTTTGGACTGTCATATCTGTGGCATGTCTGGTGCTGTGTGACTTGTGTTGACACCCTTAGTGGGGATGATTTTGGTGTTATTGTCCACTGTTCAGCTTTTGCTAGATGGGGTGTGTCATGATTAATGTGTACATTAATTGCTATGCATTGTGTAGTATGTTTCATATCTTTACTGTACACGTGCTTGTTGCAATTCATGCTGTAGATAGTGTTCCACACTTTGGATGTGAAAGACGGACTGATGGTGTGATTTGTGATGTGACTCTCTGACATGGTCAAGTAATGAGATGCCTGATGAGACACACACAGATGACTTTGAAGCATTAATCATGTGTTTCATGCCCTTTCTGCAGGGGGATGAGCCTCCAGAGCACCTTTGCCAGCAGACATGGCCCATTGGACGACGGAATTCTGGACACGTTTGTTGCTGCCCACATGCATATGTGTGCACAAGCAGAGGCACAGGGATTGCAGACCCACATCCTAGAACTGCTGACATGTTCCAAGGAACTCCAGGCAAGGTGAGCAGCACAGGGAGGCCACGACACAGCAAAGCTTGCACCAGGCGAGTTGCACATGCGGGCTTAGTCACAGCACTGAGGGTGAGCGTAGACGAATATTGGTGTTGAAGCACACAATGCAGCTCAGATGTGTTGGTGGACTGATGGCTGTTGATTGTATGGTTGTCTGGGACACATGCAGGGGCAGTGGCACATACCCTCCGGTACACCAAGGTCCATTGAGGCACTTGTATCAACCATGTAGCCTTCCGAGACATGGAAAGGGGCAGCTCACAGGGACATACAGCAAGGGACATACTCGGGTGCAGTGCATGTCTTTTCCATGTAGTTTATGATAAATGCACTGCCAACTTTGTTTCGGTCATGGTGGTACGCAACTTGCTCAGAAGTCATGGCTTGCTATATGGGTCTGTCTGCTTACCCAGGGAACATTGCATGTTTTGTGAATTGTGACACATTGGTGTTCCATTTGCCACGCACCCACCGGCGGCTGACTTACTGCATTGACTGTGTATGACCGTCACAGGGGTGATGTTATATATGGGTATGAAGCATCTACACCAGATTGTCTGTTTGTAGAGTAGTTTGTTGCTATGGGGCATGTTTGGTGTTGTGTTTTTGTGTAATTGGCACGTAAAGGTTGTTGACTGTGGCTCTCTTTGCAGCATTGCAGTGCTCCTGTAACTGGACCTGAGAGTGCACAGGCAGGAGGCCAGCACTCAAAACCAGAGCTAAGTGTCTTGTTGTTTTTCTTTCGAACTGCTCTGCATAGGCTTGCTGGGGAGTGTACTAATGCATGGATGTATGTGTGGTTCAATTTGGTATGTTTTTTCTCCCTAATCACCCGTACTCCTATGCAATTTTGAACCCTGTACCCTCTACCCAGTGTTCCTGCTTCCTGTACCTATCCAAGCAACGTTCCCTGACCCTCTTTCCCCGCTGGGGTTGCGGATGCCTGTGTAAGCCCCGAACTTGCGGGCGCCAAAACCCTAGAGGGGGTGGTTGGTTCATACCACTCCTGAGCCTGGACTACAGAAGGTCATGACAATGATGTCCAAGTTTGTTTGGATTGTGTATGTGTTCATGCAGGTAGTACATTTTCGTGCATTCCCTAGTTTCATGTGTCATTCCTCCTCCCCTCTCCTGCCACTCATTCCAGTCATCCAGTGTGTCAACACCTGTCCCGACTGCATATCCCTGAACCTCCTTCCCCACCAGGGTCTCAGGGGCATGTGTGAGTTTGACCTTACAGGCACCCGGGACATGGTGGGGGTGGTTGTTTCGTGACACTCCCCCGCCTGTACAGGGGACCTGTGACAGTACACATCCATTCATGGTGCATCATCCAATGTCATGTACCACACATGTTTCACATCCTGTTGTGACATTGTTTTACTGTGCTACCTTGGTTGTTGCATCATTGTGGTAGTACTTGGCCTTTGTGAGGTACTGCTACGTCAAGTCATCTACTGGAGGGTGTCCTGGTTCGTTTTTCTGGCTTGGATTTTGTGATTTTGGACATGAGTGTGGATTATGAGGGTGCAGGCACCTTTTTACACACAAGGTGGGAGATGGTGAAGAAGGGTAAAGGTGATCTGTGGCCAGGTGGAATTGAGGTTTGAAGGCTCCATGACCCAGGTGAAGTTGTTCAGTGGGTCATGGTCATTTGTGAGGGGGGGGGGTTGTTGTTGATAGTTGCCTTGCCCTGCAGTGTGATGGGAACTCTGACATTGTAATGGTGGTATCCTATGTACATGTTGTGTTCTGCTGATCAATGCCTGTTCATGTGTTGTGTTTACCTTTCAGGTGCGAGGGGATAGTTGTGGTTTGACATGCTGGGGTGTACACATGGTGAATGTTCACATGTGATGTGTAGAGAACACTAATGGTCACTTGAGTGCACATGCATATGTGGAGTGCATGTCCTTGCAGAACCACACACTTGCACTCTGATGCACTACATGTACTCCCACCCTTGCATATCCACGTGTACACTGTTTGCCTTCTGGTGCCCACTGTGTCCCTGCAGCACATGTGCTGCGACCGATTATGGATCCTGTACATGCCTAATTTGCTGTTTGATGTGGTCTGTCACTTAGATGTGATGCTCAGGGTGTGCATCCCACACAATGGCTGTTCACTGTGCTGTGCGCTGAGCAGTGGGTTGCAGGAGTAGGACACAGCACACATGAGCTGCAGTGTTGATTTTGCAATGCACAATGTGCATGTATACAAGCATTCATTGTTATGTTACGTCTACAACTCTTGTAATGCATTTGGAAATGACTTATTTTGGGTGGGAGATTTTGTTGGTCTGTCATTTCATCTGATTCCAGGTCAGGCATCATTGTCTGATGCCACTGTACATTTAGGACATGGCAATGTGTACCTTTTCGTTACTGTGTTGGTGTATGGGTATTGCTTGCCATGTCATGTGTGTAGTTTGGGAGGGTTTGAGTGACATGACAATGATGGCCATGGCCTGTTTTGCAGGTGTGTGTGATGCACACCTTGCATGTCAGGGTCATCCGCTTCTCAGAGCAACTAGCTGGGGGTAGATCTCTCTCCGCGGCAGGGCCCTCCCTCTGGAACAGCCTTCCTGCCTCACTTGAACTTGAGGGGAACCATCTCCAGTTCTGGAAGTACCTCAAGACCTTCCTCTTTGATTCTGCTTTCTCTCTGCCTCTCCCTTGCAGAATTCTTCACTGGAACTGCACTGGAGCTGCAACTGGGCCACTCTCACCGACCTCGGTCCCTGGCCCAGCCACTCTCCACTTGCACTGCCTCCCTGGCAACCCCTGCACTGCGGTACTGTCTCTCTATCCCTACAGCCCACCCTTCCCAGCACTTGTCTGCACTTACCTTTGCAGTTGCCACCAGCCGACCTATGTATTTGTTTTTTGGTCTACTTCCCCTGTACTGCACTCCCCCCAACCCTCTTCCCCTTGCACTTTTCCCTTCTCCCTACCCCTGCACTTGCACAATCTAAATGACACCTGGCCTAGTAGTACCGTTGTCTGTCTTCCCTTGTTCCCCCCTCCCTGGCTCATCGCACCTTGAAATACTTGTGTATAGGCCATATCATGTCATATGTCATATGTGTGCCTTTTGGTCACACGGGATAGCTTGTGTTTAAGTAGCTAGGGATGCAGATGATGTGGCACTTCCATGGCAACTATCTCAGGGTGGTAGGGTTGTGACAGTTGACTGTCTCTTTGTCATCATCGATTGTCACCTGGTATGTGCCAGGCCTGTGTGCACTCCGCAGGGGTGGGAGTTTATGTGAAAAATGTGGCCACAAGCTGGGTCCGGGCTTCCTCGCCACGTGCCCTGTCCCCTCCCATGGGCAGCGCCTGTGCCTGTGGTTGGGGATGTGCGGGCACCACCATGTCCACCGGGACGCCCTGCCGTGTTGCAACATTGTGCAGGACACATGCTGCCACAATGATCCTGCACACTACTGGTGGTGCATAGAGTAGTTGCCCGCCAGAGCGGTCAAGGGAGCGGAAACGTGACTTGAGCACTCCGAATGTGCGCTCCACTATGGCCCTGGTTGCAATATGGGCGGCGTTGTGTCTTACCTGGGGTGGTGTGGTGGGGTTCCGGATTTGCGTCATCATGTGGTTGCTCAGAGGGTAGGCACTGTCCCCTGGAGAGGTGATAATAGTTGAGATTATTAGGGTTTGGATATTTGTCTGTGTGTGACTTGCATGCATGTGCAAGGGCATTTGTACTGACCTAGGAGCCATGTGTCGCCATGCTGACCAGCTTCCAGGGCCCGGCTCAGGGCGGACATTCTGTATATGAAACTGTCATGGGTGGAGCCAGGGTAGTTTGCATAGACAGAGGTGATGATTCTCTTTGCATCACATACCACCTGTACATTGATGGAATGCCAATGCTTGCGGTTTCGGTAGATGTGCTCAGTGGCCCTAGGTGGACGTAGGGCCACATGGGTGCAATCTATGGCACCGAGCACTTTGGGGAAGTGTGCCACCCTGAAAAAATCCAGGACAACGGTCTGCCTTTCTGCGGGTGTTCTGGGCATGTATATGTGCCTGCGGACTGAGGGGCGCGCTGTCATGATTGCCAGTACCTGGTGTAGGCAGCGTGACTGCGTGGCCTGTGAGACCCCGCCCACTATGGCAGTGGTCCGCTGAAATGACCCAGTGGCCAAAAAATGCAGGACATTGAGCAGCTTCTCCAAGGGGCTCAATGCTTGGGAGCAAAGGGTGGGGGATGAAAGGTCATCTTCCCACTCCCTGACCAGGTCTAGGATGATATGGGGTGGAAACCTATACCTGACATAGACCTGGTCGTCAGGCATCCCAAAAAGGCTTGTCCGTGGTGCGAAAATACGTGCCCTGGCTATTCTCCTCCTCCTGCGGTGTCCCACGATCAGTGCTGCGACAAATGGGGCATTCATCGTAGCTGTATATACGCGTTTGTTGTTTGCGCGCACTTTTATACTGTGCGCGGGGACGCTTCCGCCTGCCTTCGTGTGGCGGACGCGTTGACGCCTGTGCACGTCTTTTGCCGTGCGCGGGTTTCCCGTATTCGGATCCATGAATACGGGTTGTTCGTGTGCGCGTTCCGTGTAGTTCCCTGCAGTACTTCCCCAGTTACGCCTTCTTTTTCACAAGTTGTTCCCCATTCCGCGTGTTACGCCCACTGTTCCGCCCACTTTGGTTGTGTGCGGCGTGCTATGTGCGCTTTTGCCGTGCGCGTAGCGCACGCCGTGTATGCCTGCGTGCGCCATGGCTGGATTGGGCGCACGGACAGCGGGAAACACGCGCAGCGTCTTCCTTGAATCGCACGCGTGCGTGTGCGCTGCGTTTCTCACGCTTGCGCTCCCTTGCGCCTGCTTGCGCATGGATTTTCGGCGCTCGTTTGTTCCATGAATCGGCCCCACTGTGTGCATGTTGCAGGAAAGCATCTACTTTAAATTTCAGTAAGTGGTGCTCTCTTTAATCAACAACACAGATTTACTTGTCCAGATAATTTATGCAAGTTTACTAAATGCAGAAAGCTTTTTTAAAAAACATTATCAAAATGACCTAGCATGCTCTGTTTTAAAATCACTTTCTGAAAACACCTAATACACTTATGTGTTACTTGTTCCATTTACGTACACAGAAATACATCAAAAGTGTGCATGCAAATATAGTACCACTTACAAATAAAGACAAAAGTGAATGATAATTATGTTAAAAATATACCATATATATTTCATTTTACAAAATCATGTTTCTAATAAATATTAACAATAACTTACACTGTTGTAATTTTACTTTCTGAAAAAAGATATGACTTCAGAAATACAAAGTGTGAATGGTAAATAATTATAGATTTTAGCATGCAGCAATGTTGTCTTCCCATTTAGAAATACAAAATACATTTATTTTATCCATTACGTATATCTTATACTTGCCAATTTAGAACACAAGAGAATCCATAAACGATCATGAAACACAACATCAGCACAAATAGAGTTTATCCAACAACTACTAAAAATAGAAACATTCCTACAACATATATGTCAGGAATCAAGTGAAATTACATACAATGTAATTGGATTAGGTGAAGACATGAAACATTTTAAATATTGTAAAAGAAAAATTGAATACCACTTTAAAACTTGCAATTGTGAACAACACCCCAAAGAACAACTAACATACTAACACAGCAAAATGCAGAACATCTTCTTCAAAGAGACTAGTTGATGACGGGATTCGGACTGGGGCATACAAATGGCTGGGCCACCATTGAAGTGTGGCTCAGACACACAAATGGAAATGTATTTCTTTTGTGACAGACTGTTTGAGTAGTATCCAAAGGGGAATGCATTCGTAAAATTGTTGAAAATAATGCATTTTTAATATTGTTCAGAAACAGTGGCCAAAACTACTGCCTGCACTATGTGCTAACTTATCAAACTCGCTCGCTTTGGCCAGAAGAACTGGCACACTTTGACCAGAGAAACTGTCCCACATGTTGGGTCTCCAAATTGGGAATTTCTTGATCGCTCTATAGGCCAGTTAAGTCTGGTGGCTTTTTCTGCATTCTGTAGAAATTAAGTAAAAAGACAACTTCACACATGCGACACAGAAAATAAAACATAAAAAAAGTGTTTTATCAATTGAAGCTCTTTTACAAGAAAACATTGTAAAGCCATGCCAGATCTTTAATTAAATGCTGCAGTTACTATGCTGCACCACCATAGCATTGGGCTGGATCGTCTGTTAACGTCCCAAGATCTAAGTTATAAACCCATGCAAAGCAATGACTTAACGATGGGCCCTGGTGCCATTACCAGACGATCTACCCTTTCCCCATGGTGTTATTTAAACTAGCAATCTTAGTATAAGAGCCTTTGTTCTAGGTATACTTTTATTTTTTGTTAAACTGCCACCCGAAGAGTTTGTGCAGTTCATATTTGAACCAGTCATGGAAATGGAAGACAAGCTCCACGTGGACCCCATCTTTCATTGCATGATTAGCTAAAGGTGGAGTGTGCAAGGAACGGAAGACCAAACACAGCAGAATAGGTAAGCGTGGGCAGCCGTGCAAGGGGTTTAAAAGATTTAGGTGGAAGCACGTGCTGGAGGGATTGTGGAGGAGACCCAGAGAACTCAAGGTTGTGGGAAGCAAGTGGAAAGATTGTGCGCTGATACAAGCAGCTGTCAGCCTGTTCAAATGATTTATATTAGCATCCAATATGAGTATCCTGATTGGCTACTGCTCCCAACCCAAGATCTAAAGATCTATATCACCCCAAAAGTGTATATGGAAAATAACCTGCAAACTGTTTCCCAATGGTTAACACTGCATATCAATAATAAAACATTTCATGAACTTTCCTTCTCACCTTCCCCTAAACATAATCCTGTTATGCTTTCCTAATCTTCTCTTTTTGTAAACCCTCCTGAGACTCCTTTCTTATTTTAGCTAGAGATATTTTAAAGCAAATATTTGCCATGGTCACATTGCTGCATGCAATTCATGTGATTCTGCATGTACGGATCTTCAGAAACATCATAGAATGATTGCAGACATCATACCACAATGATACCCATCCAGCGTGACTGTAATACAAAAAGTACATTTGATTTCTGACTCTATACCATGAATGTAATTTTGACATAAAATGCAAACTTTTGCCCATTACCTATAAATCAGTATTCTTTAAATGTCGTCTAGGTATGTCCTAGTGCATCTTAATACACCTTCCCAAGCACAGAAACTTAATTTCCCATAAATATACTAGCATACCATTAGTTAACCAGGGAAACTAAAAGTAACTCCTGGTAGCTGTTTGTAACATGACAACCAGGCTTTCCTATGCGTGAAGCAGAATCAAAAACTCACCTCACAACAATTTCAAACCCTGATCCATTTCCAAAAGGATACAATCAATCTCAATCTTTTAAACTCTCACCTAAAGATAGTTTACAATACATAGCTGTTTACCTTTTCTTATCTTTTTTTTAAACTCCATCTCTGCACACAGCCCACATCCAGTTGACAACCTCTTTGTGAATATCTGTGTAGCTTCTCCACCTCCAAGGTTATATTTCTTTTTTCACAGAAAGCTATTTTACAAGAAAGAAATGTAAACATCTTGTTACATCTTTTATAAAGTACATGGCTTGGTAGAAGCACATGATTTTGGCTGTGTCTGGGGTGTGAATTGTGGGTGGAGGGGTAGTACAAAGTGTGTGCATTTTGGAGGTGTCAAAAAAGAAAGAAAAACACTGAGAACCCCACATACATTAACAAGGAATGGGAGATTACAAAGGCCATGAGAACCCCACTTGCATTTACTATGCATTGGAGATAATGGAAACATTGAGAATCCCATGCTCATGTTGTAGGTGGAGGAGAAGGAGAAATCAGTGAGAACCCCACATGCATTTTGTAGGCAAAGGAGAAGGCCAAAGAACAAAGAACCCCTCTTGAATTAACTAAGTGTATGAGAAAGCCAAACTACTAAGAACTCCATATGCTTTTACTAGGCATGGCAGAAACAGTGCACTGATGACCCCATATTCGTATCCTAGAGCTGAGAGAAGGCCAAAGCGCTGAGAACCCCACATGCATTTTGTGTGTGTTGATGAAAATCAAAGCACTGACAATTGCATGTGCATTGACTAGACAAAAGAGGAGCTAAAGCAATGAGAGCTGTATGTTCATTGTGTAGGTGGAGAAGAAGGCAACCGTGATGAGAACCCCATGTACATTATGTAAGTGGAGGAGAAGACTGACGTTTTGAGAACCCCATTTGTACTTTTTAAGCAAAGGAGAGGCCCAAAGCAGTGAGAACTGCATGTGCACTTAGCATGCAAACTAGAAGGCCAAGGTACTGAGAAGTTCACATGCATTAAGAAGGCAGATAATAAGGCCACATTGCTGGTAACCGTAAATGCATTTTGTAAGTAGCGAACACCAAAACACTGAGAACCTCATGTGCGAGAACAAAAGTATTTTTATTAGATTAAGTTGTCTAAATCTACCGCAGCCCCAAAAAGTGGTAGGGGACATACAAAATGCAGTGGAAGAATCTGTCTATTGGACATTTGTCACCTGCTACAGCAGGAACTGTTTGCATTGAAGAAGACAAGATAATATATAGGTCTCTATGCCGACCACACATGAATATCTGTAGGCAAATATCTTGTCCACTGCACAAAACAGGGGTATCTAGCTCAAAGTAATATCTAGCTCAAAGTAATCTTGTGCATTAGGAAGAAATGTACTTGTGCATGAGGTGTGCATGCATCAGTTGCCATAGTTTAGAACTTAAGAGGAAGAGAAGGAAGTTGGACCACCACAACCTTTGAGAAGGTATGTTACCAACTCAGCAACAAAGAGAGTAATCCAGTGATGAGGAAGATGTGGTGGTAGCTGAAAATTCACCATCCCTTATTCCTTGAAGATAGTTGACCATGAAGAACATGATAAAGAATTTGTTCCATACCATGCTTCAAGATGGTGGCTCAGACACCTGTAGATTGAGAATACCAAAGATAGCATTAGACATGTTGAGACAGAAGAAGAGGGTGCAGGCATTGACATACGCCCGCAGTTGTCAAGTGCAAGCTTTAGAGACTTCCCGGTTGCCAGTGTACTCTTTTCCAAAAAATGTCTGATGCAACACATGCTAGTGGTAGCAAAATGTTGCAGCGAGTCACATGACCAGCACTGGCACCTCCTTCAACAGCATCCACACTCCATACAGTGCAAATGACGCAGGCAGTGAGAGGTTAGAAATGTGAGGAGGACAACTTTATGAAGGTTTTTTAAAAATATGCCATTTTATTAACTGAAATGGTTGGATAATTGCCTCTTTATGCCTACCCTGCCCAGGATTTCCCTGCCTAAAATAAATAAAGGAAACACTCTAACAAACACTCTAACAAAAGGTTTTTGTCCCTCACATTTATACACACCAACTTAACAAGATACTATATGGCAGTTCAACCGCAATACATTTAACAGTTAAGTTGACATCATGATAACTGTTTCTCCTTACAACCTGGGTTAATTCCCCTTCCCCAGATTCAGGCAGGAGTTTGTTCAACTGTTCCAAAAGGATAAGGAAATCCTGGTTCGTAACAAAAGTTCAATTTCAGTTCTCTTTTCATTCGACCTTTATAGTACAAAGTTCTAACTTGTATTCAACCAACCATACACAAGTGTTCAACAAAGGGTTCCTCTTTTCCACTTCCAACAAAGACCTTTGAAGAAAGATATTTTCATCGGCAATGAATAATTTCATCTTACATTAGTTTCAACCAAAATCTCTTTGTCAGGTTATTTCTGCACCAGTTCACAAAACCACTTGATTGACAATAGTAACTAGTTCTGCTGCAGTTTACAGAACACTTGCTTCAGTGATATTCATTTGAGAGGATGATTCTGCAGTAATCAACACAAACACTTTAGTGATTCTTCAAGTTCTTCTTTAAGATTTAACCACACCACAGCACGTTGAGGGCTTCCACCTGGTCCACTCACCTGCCAGGAAAACTACTACAGAGCTCTCTGCTCTGGTGTACTTTCCTGCCAGAACACAACAAAATGCCACAGTGTTCTCTGACCTGGTGTACTCTCCTGCCAAGCCAGAATAAACTACTAATCTCAAGTACTTCTGTGGTAAGGGTTAACTTTAAACAGATTAGCAATATATTTTGTTCCACAACATCACGTTTAAGAATTTCTTCAAGGTAAACAAAAACCACACTGGTGTTGTTTGTTACACATTTGTGATTGCCACTTTCAGTACATGTAAGGCTCCACTCCTCCTGAATACCTTCTATCAGAAGGGCAGCCCTCCTGCCACTCTAGTTTCTCCACTTCTGCACTAACCCACTGCTGATAATAATTCTATCTCACTTTCACACTTATTTGGTTATAGCAATGTCAGTTTAAGCTATTTACTCTAATGACTTCCTTCAAATAGGCAATAGTCAGGCAATAGTCTTTATACACACCAACATGCTCAATAGCCTTCTTTTTGCTTGGCCAATACTGGTTCTTTAAAAAATGCCTTGGTAGGTTTCGTGTTTGGCTTTGGCAATAGTGGCTTGGATATTACCCACAATTTTGTATTCACTCCCTTATGGTCTGATAATGAGTATCTTGTTCTGCCATCTGCTCCCTTTCAAATCAGTTTGGTTTGCAACAGAAGGATTACCTGCTTCACGTTAGTTCAGTATTCAAAAACGTTATTTTTCTTCAGGTTTACTTCATTTATAATATGTCTGAGGTTAGGGCCCCTGGACTTAGCCAGCAGGCAGTTATGGAGCGCTCTGTGGACACAACCTAACAGTGAACTCACTGGGTCTGGCGTCCAATGTCCATTTGCCTTTCTGCATCCAGGTCCTCTGCTTCAGTTTTCCCGCACGGCTCAGTTATCTCTCCTTCATTTTTTCCCATGGCCTGCGTCTGTTAACAGCAGTTCTTTCCTCGCTCTCACAGCTCTCCGGTGCTCGCCTGCCACCAGTGCTTGTCTGACAATGGTAAAAACTGTTAAATCGTGACCTTTTCACTCTGCGACCTCTGCAGTCAAGGTCTCGAGCATAAGAGACCTGCTCAGGGCCGGTATGCATTATCCACACCTCTGTGGTCCGGCTTCTTGGCTCTCATCTGGCTTCTGATTCTGCTGCCACGTGGAGGTGTTAAAACTACTCCACCTTCTACTACCACTATTCTAAATGCCTGCACCAGAAGGGGCCTTTTATGCTTCCCAGTCTTCCACAGGTGTGGTCATTATTCGTAATAGGCAGCAATTTGCAGTCTTGTGCTTCTGCAGTCCTCTTCTTCATCCCAGTACTTTGGTAGTTATGGGGCTTTTCCAACAGTTTCTAACAGTTTCTCTTTTACAATAGGCCATTAGAAGGTTGGGGTTTTAGGGGATGTTATACAAGGGGGTTTCCTATTCTTTCTGACCTGCTCCCGCCACAGTTGATCCTCCCGCAGAACCCCAATCCCACGGTCAGGATCACAAAGCATCTGTCTTTTTTCTCTGGCCACATGAGAAGGGTCCCAGGCCAGGTTTTCTGGGTGAATCATCTCTGATTCATCACAAGACCTAATGAAGTAGGAGAGGAAATGCCTTATATCAGCCCTATGAAAGATTCAGGTGTGTGAGTCATTTCACACCATACTAGCAGCAATCCCATCTTTGTAACTGTCATATATTAACACCTTACGTGCTAAGGACGAGATTGCACATCCTAGGTCCATGGGATTTCCATTTAGGTCCAATTTTGTTATCAGTTAAGTGGTTAACAAAATATGTCTTGTAAGGGAAATTGGGTATACCCATTTCAGCACCTATTCCTTCTAAACATCATCCCACACCACTACATTAGAGAATATAGTTTATTCACAGATTTTAATAAGGCTTGTTGTAGCATCAACTTTTCCTGCAGATCCCAAGGCACAAAGAAAACATAATCTCCTCAATGGGCCACCCAGCCATGCTGAGGCAATTGGTGTGTGTAACAATATATCGCAAACACACAAAATCTCTATATATTAAATACAACCTTGGTGTCATTATTTTCTTAAACGCATGGATTCATATATTCCATGTTGATCCATCTGGTGAAATTCTGAGTTGACACTACTTACCGTAAACCTCTGTGCCATGTCTCTTTGACCAAGTTTTGAAGAAGTGAGAATGACACTCTGAAGGTAATGCAGTCCACCTTAAAATGGACATTTGGACCAGTTCTATAGGCACAGATTTCATGGCCAACCCACAACACTAGGTTACTTTCCACCATGTCACATATCAGCAAAGCATGATGCAGCAGCCACCAAATGTCAATCCCCAGCAGTCCAACTTGTATATGCAAGGGTTTGATACCAAATATCACAGGGAACTTGATCTCTTTTAAGGTAAGACATTTTTTTTTTTTAAAGGAGGTTGTAGAACACTGGCTCATGTATTCTGGCAGTTATCATTGGATCTAATGTTAAATCTGGCCTGAGGATAGATATGTAAAACCATGCACATGAGCTTTGTTGCTATGGACATCCATCTTTTGGGGACCCACGTCATAAGCCAGTCCCTACTGTCGTGAGGTCAAACAACTCCCCAAAATATGTTGTGCGATGTGTGCCACCAGAAAATGTGCTGGTTTGTCTGCTACCCCACGTGCTTCCCAGAGGGACGATGGGGGATACAGTCTGCTTGCTGTGCTCACAGTTTGTTACATGTCACCTTGGTGGTGGGTTAATACTTTCTAAAGTTCTTGTGTTTTCTTGTTGTTGGGTAACACTCCATTTCCTTTTGTGCTGAATTATTTTTTGCTGCTTCCATTTTTCTTGTTGCTTAGATTTAATAATCTTTGGATATAATTATTACATGTTTTGCGATTTTTGTTACATGTGGTTGATTCATTTTTTGGATTATCCAATTTTCAAATTTGTCATAAGTGTTGTGGGAATAGTGAACCTGCTTCCCCCTTTTTGTTGTTATTGTTGTGACGCCACTTTTTATCCGATCCCATTTCAATTGAGTATTGTGGCTCAGCCTCTCTTTTCTTGGTTGATGTCCCCACAGTAGCAAAGCAGTAATATAGCCCTAGGGTTGTCCCTATTGTCAGGAATCTGAGGACATCCTTACTTCTCCCCCACAGGTGGCCAAGGAGAGGCTGTTGCTATCGGATCCTGGTCCTGAGGGTGGATAAACGAAGGAGGCCTACCAGGGTTTAGGAGACTTGGGGAGAGGAGATGAGCTACCCTTAGATGAGACATGGTATGCCCCTTTTCCCTTTCAAAGTGTCCCTTCGATCCTCAACAGCTTTGTGGAATACTATAGGTCGGGTCACTATTTTTCCATTGACATTCACTCTTGCACACACCACTTTGGTACTGGGACAAGGAAGAAGCAACACATAGAGACAAAAGACTCTAGAACCAACTATGTGCGGTGTAGTAGACAGAGAGCCAATCAGCTCAGCGCAAGGTTTAAATACCTGCAATGCAGGAAGAAGGAGTACAGTGTTAACTATGGGTGTGGAAGCGAAAGAACCAAACATCCCTAGGAAACTGTACAGCTAGAAGAGCGAGTGCCAGAGTGGTGGAAGAAGGAGACTCACCAACAAGAGCCGCAGAAAGAAAGCAGCAGTAAAAGCTCTGGGGTGTTCTCAGGTGCAGACAAGCCAGACAAGGCTTACCAGAGTTCTCACCTGACACACTGGGGGAGGTGGAGACTGCAGATGCCAGAAGAAGCCGAAGGAAGCCAAAGCAAAGCAGACTTCACTGTAGCTGTTACTATGGTCCACTGTGAGAGAAACCAAAGACACCAGAAGAGACCGGTGAGTTCTGTGAAGTGGGAACGGAATGTCAGGGCATTTTGGAGGCTGCCTGTATAAAAACAGTTTTGTGGAAAATGATGAATATAAAGGAACTGTGCACTTTGAGAGAATAAGCATTGACAAGAGCCATATGAACTATATCAAGGAACTGTGTATTTCAGCGAAACAAGTATTGGCAAGAGCCATAAGAGTATGTGAAAGTACTACATGTGAATAGCGGCAAACAAGTAATTGTAATGCATCAAGAGGATGTGAAATTATCCTGAACTGAATCCCACTGTAAAGCTGAAATAGTAGTAACGTACAGGTGAAGGAGAAACATGTTTCCTGTATCAGTTACATTACCTCTGCCTAGACCGAGGACACCCACCAATGGGAAAGACACTTGAAAACCTGCAACAGAACCTGTGGGTGAATCTAAAGGAACCCTAGTGTGAACTGGAATTTAAGAATTGAACTTTGTGGAAGTGTTGAAAGATGTGAAGCCTTCGGCAAGGGAAACCCATTTATGCTTTGTGAACTATCTTGAATTGAGGGTAAGGGAGATCCTTTCCAACTGAGATCTGGAAGAAGCTTGGAACTGTTATTTGAACACTTTGGATTTTGAAGTTGTCATCCTTACACATTGTATACAAATAGATGCCAGGGCAAGTATAGGTTTTGGACACAGATAGACATTTTCTTTGGACATCCTGACATAGACTAACCTTAGTTTTGTTTATGTAGGGAAATCCCACTTTAGCAAAAGACTAGTTAGGCCCCTTTCCAACCCTCCTTTTGATTTAATGAAAGTATAAAGAGCAAACTTGAGTTCAGTTGTCTGTGGCCCTCATTACGACCCTGGCGGAAAGGGGAAAACGATGGCGGAAATGCAATACCGCCATCGAAAAGCGCTCGGTGCGACTATGACCCGTCACCGCAAAGTACGAAGCCATTAGCGACACCGTAGTGAACGCCAACGCTAACTGCACTAAGCACGCGCGCGCGCACCATGCCAAACCGCAAACACCACCATGGTGCAACGGTACGCCAATTCCGACCCTAGCGGACATGTACCTAACGCCATCAGGCATGGCGGAATGGACCATTCCGCCATGGCGAGAAATACGGCATCGTGAACCAACCGTAAATGGCCCACTGAGTGCCTGTACTCCACTCCCTGGCCACATTGCACAACTCCTGGCAGGCGCAATGTACTCACACCATGCAACCAGTGAAATCTACAATTCACCCATGCATGCCAACGTAGAAATGCATGCAGGTGTTCGAAGCGCCCCGTGAGTGGGCATCCATGTACGGCATTTCACCATAGCCGTACTGATGCAGCACAGGCATGTGAAGGTACAAGACATCAAAATGGAAATCAAGAACACATGACACAAAACAACAGTAGTCCCCCATCGCTTGCCACCAGCGCAAGGCAACATCCAAAACAGCATCCTGAGGGGGATTGCACCAGACCTGTACTCTTGCCAGTAAACAAACCAACCATCAGCAGAAGCATGTACCACACAAGTTGGCAGAGTGACTGAGCAGCCAGGCACATCCCAAGAGGGGCCGATGGGAGCTGCAGGGCACAGATGGCATGAATACAGAAGCTATTCCAATGGACATGACCCCAGTCCCCCTCCAACAAACGCACGCAAACACAGGCACCTGTGACCAGCCACATTCTGAACATCCCATCATACCATCAATCGACCTGGCTGACAGGCACCAGTCGGCCAAAAGCCAATCCCCCGCCCCTGAACAGCACATCATGTAAACAGTCACAATGGCAGCCCCTATCCGTGACCACACTGTGCTACGTAGGCAAAAGCGGCCAGTACTGTACCACACAACTCAACTCAGAAGGCGGAACACAATGCAGATCATCTCGCAATACATACCGCCACAAATCGAAAATCGCCACATCACCTGCAAAGAATAACGCAACACGCCAAATATCGGAATACAATTTAAATGCACATCCAAATGACAAAGGCCTCACAGCAATTTGTAAAATAACACCAAAACATCCATCATCACCGAGGGCTGCATCTGCAATAATTGACCAGCTTCCACTTGTGTGACGCCCTGTACCATCATGGCACACAGGGCCAACATCAACGTTCCAAAAGGCAACATGGAAGCGGCAAGAACCGCAGGTCCGTCCCATGAGGCAGGCACTAGTCCAGCTGAAAGGCCGAAATGTTGCACCTAGCCACCAGAACAGCGTAAGGGCATGTGGCCCATTGGCGATCGTCCCATAAGATCGTAATGCTGCTCCACTGATTCACCCGAAGCTGCAGGTGTCGAGAGTAAAAACCATCTGGAGGAGTGGCGTACAGATGGCATCTGCAATAGGGCAGGAGATACCTGTCACCAAAATGAAACACAAATTAACCGATTGCACTACATGACACATGATGCATCACTATCTTCATTCAACACACCAAATCCACACCCATATGCATGCTAGCCCACTCCAAAGGAATATACACACCCCTAAATCAGTATCGATACATAACGAAACCAATCGAGGTTAATACACCATTGGCAACGTCGGTTACTGTGCATGCGTCCGTCAAGATAGAACCCATGACATGGGATTAGTAACGTGCCTAGACACAAGTGTATGAAGGCGCGTCGAGACAGGGAGGATCCGACAAGGGCAGATAGACGTAAGTCCCACTATGGCAGCCTTGCATCACATAGCGCAGGGGAAGGGGATTGAATCAAAAAACACATGTACATGGCAGACCCTAAATGGAATCATCTGTCCATGCATCCATTCATCATTCCCTCATCCCGCAATGAAAACGCATGAACATTCACTCACATAATATGTGAAACTTCCATCGCGTCTGTGCGTAATGCAGTCTGCAAAAACCACTGTGCTCCTGGCCGGATCTGTAGTGTCGTGAAGCTAGATGGACTTGGGAACGTCCTGCCTTATCGTCCACTACGCTATTGCGCATCCCATTCAATTCATGTCATTCATTGCTTGCTCGTTATGGGCCCTGTCCCAAGGACATTCAACAATAGAACGTTACATTTCCAGGCAGACCTGTGGGCGTCTCCTCACCGCTACTTCGCAACCAAAAATCCTGGCCTTCGAATTCCTCACTTGCAACATTACGTCGAAAAGGCTTCTGTGAACGCTTGCATTCACAATTACATCAATGTAGTGCGGCTGTGTGTCATAATGCTAACTGGCTGCAATCACAAATGGGACGCCACGCCCGTCGGTGAAGTACGATACTGTGCTGCATGAGGGTCGGCCATCGATCGAGCCCTACATACCACTGACTCTTCACAGGTATGTAAGCGGCTGCAATCATAGCATGTGTAACAATGGGAGCATAGCATGAAAATCAGTCAAAGTACATCACACTGCCATCGGGATTTGATACATGATTCCAATCCCAAGATGCCATGCGGCCAAATGCAGCCTTACGTGCGGGACGTGCTCGGCCAGAAGGGATTGCATCTGCCACAGATTCATTCAATCAGCACAGGTGGAGGCCATACAGGCCGACAGCACATATATAGCAGACCCAAACCCCTCCCACAACCACTCCCACTCCAAAATGCTACCGGCAGGACTAGCGATGTTGGGCCTGGGGCACCAGATAGCACTGCAAGTGCTACAACTACAAGAAGACGACTAACAACAACAGGTACAACAACCGGGCGCACAGGGGAGACGGAGGAGAAGGAGGAGGAGGAGGGCAAGGCAGGGTCAGCAAGGCCCACAAGCACTGCCACTACCACCACGCAGGCGGCCCGCAATCCCACGCCTCCGAGCTGATCCGTTCAACCTCACTGCTGAGCAGATCCACACCCTCTACCGTTTGGACCGGGACACCATAATCGCCATTGTGGACATGACACATGCTGACCTCGTGAGCATGATAGATAGCCCAACCGCCATCCCACCCCTACTGAAGGTGGTGTCTGTACTCCACTTCCTGGCCACAGGCACCTACCAGCACACAGTGGGACAGTTGCATGGCATTTCACAGCCACTGTTCTCACGGACACTCTCCCAAGTGCACGATGCCCTCCTGAAGCACGCCGACGACCACATCACACTACCACGCACGTACCAGGAGATTACCAACGCAAAGGTGGGATTCCATGCACTTGGCGGCATCCCGGGTTGCATTGGTGCCATCGACTGCACCCATGTTGAATTGGTTGTCCCACATGCCATGGAGGTCCAGTACCGCAACCGGAAACAATTTCATTCAATCAATGTGCAAATGGTGTGTGACTCCAACAAGATCTTTACGCATTGTTGTGCCAGATTTCCAGGATCTACCCATGATTCTATGGTCCTGAGGAACACAAGAATACCACGCTACATGGAGCGACACGCAGGGCACAGATCCTGGCTACTCGGTGAGTCTCATTCCATGCATGACATCGTGGCCCATTTGATGCGTCAATGACCTTGCAGGAGGGGGGGGGGGCTACTTAGCACTATCATTCCACTGACACCCTTTATTCGTCCCATACAGGTGATGCCGGGTATCCACTGAAGAGATGGCTCCTTACACCAATCCGGAACCCACAGAACCAGCATGAGGAGGACTACAACCATGCCCACTCACGTAGCCGTGTGGTCATTGAACAGGCATTCGGCCTACTGAAGGCTCGTTTCCGCAGCCTCAGCAGGTCTGGCGGGGCACTCATGTACAGCCATGAGAGGGTTTCTAAGATGGTCATGGCATGTGTCATGCTGCACAACATGTGCATACGTAGGAATGTGCCCATGCCCCCTGACGCTGTACTGCATGCACCTGAAGATGATGATGATGAGGGTGGGGATGTGGAGGCACCCCAGGGAGTCCATGAGGCACAGGATGCACGTGCAATCCGACAGAGCATCATAGATGCATGCTTCTAGCAACCACGCATGGTGCCTATTACACGGAAAGGGGACCTGTGGCACTGTGTGTGTGTAGTACAGGCACATAGTGGACTGTACGCCTATGAAGGCCTCGTACGCAAATATCAATGTCCACACATGTCATTGGATGATAATGAAGTGCTGTATTGTTAATGTGATTTGATTCATACACCCTATGGACCCGCCACCCAGTGAAGCCCAACACACCCCCTCCACCCTACTTCCTCCCCCCCCAACACCAGTGTCCAGATATGCATGCTGCCCGTGGGTAGACGCTATTGCAAGCCCCCTCTACGGGTATCAGGGGCACCCCTGCCCGTGGAGCGCAGGTTCCTGCCAGATCTGCGTTGGGGGCTGCCCTGGACGGAACTTGCCACGGATGACGTCTCTGCCTGCTCGCGTCCATGCATGTCTCTGAGGGTTTGTGAGAGCTCCGAGAGCACACGGCGCACAGCAGCAAGTTCAGCACAAACGTCTTTGGACGTCGCATGCAGTTCCCCCCTCAGGCTCTCGGTGCTTTTCTCCATTTGTGCTCTCAGGCTCTCGGTGCTTCTCTCCATTTGTGCTCTCAGGCTCTCGGTGCTTCTCTCCATTTCTCCCCTGAGGCTCTCACTACTTTTCTCTATTTGTGCCCTGAGTGTCTCGGTGGATGTTTCCATGGCTGCCCTGGAACCCCCGCATTCATTTGCATGGTCCTTGAGTAGCGTGGACGCTTCCTGCTGTTGCTCGATCAGCAGGTCGAGGGACTGTTGCCTCTGCTGGGCCATGGACATTTGCGGTGGTGTGACAGGGGGGCTGCTCAACACATGTTGCCTTGGCACAGGACTTGTGGGGGTTGGCCAGTCGTCGTCTTCAGGGTGCCCCTGCGTGGTTTCGTCATGGTGTAGGGGATGGAACATGCAGGGGGATTGGGAAAGGTCATGGATGGTACCTACGTCGCCAGCACTGTTTTCCGTGTCGGAGCATGCTGGCATGACAGCTGTGTCACCTATGGTGCTGCTACCACCAGAGGCAGTGCCATCAGATACGTTCTTTGGGGGGACCTGTGGTGCTGGGGTTGTGGACTTGCTGGCTGCTGGGGTGCCTGTTGCAGTCCCCTCCAGTGTGCTGGCACTTGATTCCTGCTGCTGCCGTGTCTTGATCCTTGCACCTGAGGTGGAGGCTCTTGGGACGTTGGTCCTGGCCCTCTTTGCAGGCGTGCTGGTAGGGGTGTCCTGCAGCTCGTCGTTGGTATCGGACCCTGTGGTGGAGTAAAGAGGGGCGAGCGTTAGTTATGGGTCTGTCGGATTTGGAATGGCAACGTATCAAATGCATTGGGGTGGTACATGAGGCTGATATGGGACTGGGCCTTGGAGGTGGTCTCATTTTCGTGTGGATTGAGGATGCATTCATTTGGCTGCCTGCAGTTAGGGGGTGCATGCTGCACATGTAGGGGTTGTTTATGGCATCTTGATTAATTTGTTTATTCATTCTGACTTTTAGAGGGCGCTGTCAGGGCAAAGTATGTATTGCACTATGGGGTCACATGGTACTGCACATGTTCGTGGTTTGTGGATTTCGCATTGTTTCTCTTGGCAAACCTACCTGATTCTCCGGATGTCGGCACTCCTTTCTCCATCCCTCCGACTCCCTCTATGCTCTCCATTCCTATGGTGGAGGCGCAGATCTCCTCCCAGGGGGTCAACTTGATGGGCGACTCTGATCCCCCCCCGGTAGCTGTGGCGATGTTCCTGTTCGCAGAAAGTATGCTGCGTACGCGGATCCGCAGGTCGTCCCACCGCTTGCGACATTGCTGTGGCGTGCGGGGTGTTGTCCCCACCGCACTTACGCGCTGTGCCACAAGGGCCCATATGGCCTTCTTGTTGGCAAGGGCCGTCCTGGTCATTTGACTGGAGAAGACGACGGCGGCATTTTCCTGCAGGGTCTCGGTCAGCACGGTCAGTTCCTCTCGGGAGAAGTGGACCTGCCGCTTGCGATCACACGCTTTCTTGGCTACCTTTCCCATATTTATTTTTTTAACTGGGGTTGCTAACGGGTTGGGATGTGTGTCAGGGTCGGATTTTTAATGGTTGTGTTGGGATTCGGATTTTATAGTTGTGCGGCGTGCTGTTTCCCGTTCCGGCCACATGCTTTTACTTCCGTTTCCGTATATTTACGGTGCCCGTAATTTGCGGTGCCCGCTCATTACGGTGCCCGCTCATTACGGTGACCGCTAAGATGGGTGGCGGTATTGCACCTGGTGCAGCGTACGGCGGCGGTAAGGGCCGTTTTGGGGTCATTTCCGCCATCGCAGCCTTTCGGATTCCGCCATGGCGTAATGCTCGTGCCCGATGGGTCGTAATTAGCCGCACTTTGCTCCTTCGTGCAATGGCGGAAACGCTATTTACGCTGTTGCGGTCCGGTCAGTCAATTTCCGCAAGGGTCGTAATGAGGGCCTGTGTCTACTTCATGATGTCTTCACACTATCTCCTTTCTCTACAGAGTACACCAACTACAACAACCCAAATGCAAGAGGACCTTCAGAATGAAACATTGAATTAACAATAGTCTGCTGCAGTGTTTATAGGCTCAAGTCCATTGTGAACCCAATCGGTTGACTTAACAGCATTAAGGTGAACAGTGGAGACTTTGTGAAGCCGATGCTTCAGTGTCCCTTTCACTGCCGAAGCTGAACTGGCAAAGGAGAAAGAGAAATGCCACTGTGCCACTTCACCTGATGAAAGGATTTTCAAGCTTGTGATGAAGGCCGCACCATGTGACTGGACACTTACGAAAGCTTGCAGTTCTTAATAACTTTAGATAAGAACCATTATTTTGTAAGCCAATGCATGAATATGACTAATATTTACATGATGCAGAGCCTCAAGACCACTGAGAGGGATAACCAATCCCAAGTAGGGATAGTTGAATCCAAGATGATGGCCAATAAGAGGTAGGGCCTCATTACAACCTTTGCAGAATGGGTTAATGGGTGCTGCTAATGGAGGCGGACCCATTAAACCCATTCTGCAAGATTACGAGGTTCCCTCGCGGGACCCGGTAAGGATGCCTGGTAAAACCAGGCATCCTTAGCGGTTCCCGCGAGGGGACCAGGGAGCTAACAACGGGCCGGTCGTAATCAGCCCATTGTTAGCTCCCTGCACCCATTGAGCCCTATGGGGGCTCAAATGGGAATGGGGAAGGTCTGGGCTGGGTTCCCTGAAGGAGGAATTACCGGGCCCTCCAAACTCGGAATGGCCCGGTAATTCCCCATTCAGGGAACCCGGACCTGGACCCGGTTTTGGTGGCAGCCATGCCCTTATTAAGGGCATGGCTACCGCCAAAGTTGTAATGAGGCCCATAGACTTAGAATAGGCCCAACACTAGATAGACATATAAGGTGCTGAGATTGCATGCAGTTATTTCAAACTTTAGTTTTAATTTGTATTTTCAACAATCAATAACAACACAGTGTTTCTAACAGCCTTATTCAACAACATTAGGCTCCACCCCCCCACCCCAGTATGTTCAGTGGTCAAAAGTTTGGTTGACAGAAACACCTCTCAGGGATAGATGCTCAGTACTATGAATCACGTGAAGTGAATCGGAATGTCTTGGATTGGCTCCCAACCAGTGGGCCACCAGGGCGAACCCCTTCCGCGCTCTCTCAATCAGTCCCTTTCGCCCTCCAACTTGGACATCAACGGCCTCTATTCCTCCAAAAATGACTCCCAATAATCATTTACAATGGCGGTCAGTCTCTCCATGACAATAATGTTACACAGTTTACATTGCCACTCCCGTCTTGAGGGCACCCTCCCCGTCTTCCAATGTTGAGCCATTGTCAGTCGACCCGCCTCACACACCCTGGACAATTGATACTCACCCGGTCTTTGGCCGGGATTCCTAGCCGTATTTGGAGTGGGTCAGGGCTCAGCTGGATCCCCACGAGATCCTTAATCCAACTAAGAAGGTCCTGCCACAAAATGCAGATCTTGGAACAATGCCACCACATTTGGGCAAGGGACCCCACCACCCCACGACCACTGGGGCATAGGGGCAATGCCCCCGCAAACATTTTTGAAATTTTCAGTCGTCCCTATGCCACTCTTGGATCATCTTGAAATTGTGTTCAATGGCGGAGGTGAATATATTGCCTTGGAACGTCACCCGAAAGATTCTGGCCCAGTCTTCACCCGTAATTTCCCCCTGCTAATATCTACCCAATATGGTATATCTCCCCTCCTATGGAGTTGAAATCAGCATCTTATATAGAGCCCCCTTCCGGGTAGTGGCTCCATCAGGCCATTTCTCAAATTGGGTGAGGGCCCTGGAGATCTGTGTGTCCCACTTTGGATTCAAAAACCTAGATCCTGTCCCAACCTAAATCCTCCTGCACTTCCTCATAGTCCCGAAAGCAGGCCTCCCCAAACAACTGTCCCACCCCTCCAGGCCACAATCCGGCCATTGTGGGCACACCTCATCTCCTGTTTTGTCAGGTTATAGGGGGACCCATACCGACGCCATAGGTGAGGGCCAAGGTGAAATGAATCTGTTCTTCCAGAGGTGCGGCAGGATGCCCAGAGTGGGGTTCTCTCTTGCTGCCCTCAGAATGTCCCTCGGCAGGGCCCATAGGTAGCCCCTCACCTTCAGTGGTTGCATTTCCAAGTCCTGTAGATAAGACAAGTAGGTCCTGCGGCTTTCCCTTGAGTGTTCTAGTATTACTCTCAGCTGGGCTGATTTATAATATAAATATGGGTCTGGAAATTCAAAGTCCCCCTGATCTTGTGAGAGCATCAGGGTAGCCCACTTAACACACAATCTCTTGTCCTGCCAGATAAATCTGGAATTGCCCTCTTCAGCTCCCCAAAGAAGGCCTCTGGGAGTTTCAGCAGCAGGGTGATAAATAGGTAGAGCAACCTGGGGAGGACATTAATTTTGACCAATATCATCCATCCATATCACAACAGCGTCAGGGGCCTCCATCTCTGGAAATCCTCTTTAACCTTGAGTAATATCAGGTCAAAGTTCGCCTTAACAAGACTTGTGAGGTCCCCCATAAGAGTCACCCCAGGGACTTGCTTTGGGTTTGTTCGACACCATGCTAGATGGTGTGAGATTCGTCCCCCTAGGCCCACACGGCTGTAGGTCACAGATTTTGTGTCTCAGCTCCACCTCCTCATTCCCCGATTTCTTTCTTTTTCTGGGAACCTATTCTAATGATCACCCCCATCAAAGTGGCCTTAAAACCCTCCCAGACAGTTTGCACTCCCACCTCTCCATTGCCATTGAAGGAAAAATAGTCAGTGATCTCAGACAATACGGACTGAGAGACCTCCCTATCCTTTAAGAGAAAATCATTGCAACGTCAACCTCCCAAAATCCTCGACCCTGGGGGACGTCCCATCGAGCACACCACCAAGTCATGGTCTGACCACGGGACTGGGATCATCTTTTTGTCGCTCACCTGGGCCTTTAGCTCCGTATCCACTAGCATTAGGTCCATGCCGGAGTACCTCAAGTCTTCCCAACTCCCAATCTGTTTTGACTCTGATTCTCCTCCTACGAAACTGGGGGCTGTGTGACCTTACAGCCATGGCTGAAGAAAATGGCTTGGGGCGAGACCGGTGACCTGGTCCTCCCCCAGCTCTCCGCCACATGCCAGGGGTGATCTCTGCTTCTACTCTATGGCCCCCTTATGGAGTCGAGCCGGACGCTTTCCCTCAGGGGGTGGATGACCTCTATATGAAGTGCTATTGCACCTCAAGGCCTCTTCGCCAAACTCACTTGGCAGAGCCCAGTCTTCCCGCTGTGGTACGCCCATCTCTGGGGCCCTCCGATCCTCTGTGGGATGGGGCCGAGTTAGGGGCCCTCACCACCCACAGCCTATCCGGGGTGCCTCTTTACTCCCTCAGGCTGTTCCTCAGGTTGTTGGCCGTGTCCCCGTGTCTGGGGCATCCAAGTTCACTTTGGGCCCTGGGGTCCTGGTCCTGTTCTGGGAGCTGGCCAGGGCCTGTGTCTCTGCTTCTGGCTTGCCTCATGTCTCGTTCCCTGTTGTGGAGCACAGCTCACCTCCTGGCTCTGCCATCCAGGGGGATAAAAGGGGTTCAGATCCCCTTTATTCCCGTTGGGCTCGGAACACACAGAGTCTAACCTTTCTCCATGCGCCCCCTGGTGGTCACCTCAGTTGTACACAGTTTTAATTAAAGTCAGAGGAAACAAACATGTTTCTGAATGCTCCCTTACCTCAATGGGAGAAAGCTGGAGACTTTACTGTTCCTTTAGCCAAAGAGGATACAACTAGAAGACAGAAGCTGGAGGAAACCATTGCCAGACAGAGGGCAGTTTAAGGAAGTCATGGTATCAAAAATAGACAGACACAATTGATCACAGTTCAAGGGTGTTTATTAAACTGTATAGGTAGGGTGGAAAAACACCTATTCTAAACCTAAATCTAAGATGGGAGCAAGCTATGACCATCAAATCAAAATAAGGCAGTCCTAATGGTGTCTTGTCAAATAAAAAGGCCTTTACTAAGAAAAACCTATAACTATAATTACTCTAAATACAAAAGAGTGTGGGATAGGGATCATAAGAAAATAAAGAAGTGTTCACAAATAATATGTCAGAATGTGGTAGTCGTGGTCTCCCTTCCCCATGTTTTGAGCACGGGACAAGGGAGGACTCTGGAGCACAGCACATGCTCGAGCCTTCCCAGCACAAGATGACAGTTCTGTTTTCAGCTATCAGGATCTTTGATAGCCAAGTCTCTTGCACTATAAAAAGTCTCTTGCTTTTGAGGGCCTGATGTATTTAACAAACAAACACAAAGTTCTGTTCCACGTATACTTTGGGTGATGCCTTCATCCCTTGGTCCCCCTCTTCTGGGCGCAGACCCTTCACAAATCATATTCACAAATCTTAATGTCTTTTTAAACAGGTGGACAACCCCCTGCCAAGTCCACTCTTGTCGACACATTGTTCTTTGGGACTTTAGACTTTGCCCCTTTCCACTGGCATGCCTCTTTCAGGTTCACTTCTGCCAATCTCACAGTTTCTTCCCTTATTCCCGATCATCTGCTGGTCAAAGATTTCCTATTGTAAAGAGGATTTTACTAGACCCCTATATGACCACTTTGACTATCTTCTCGTCTTTCCCAAGGCCTTCTGATGCTAGTAGTTTAAACAATCTGGTAATCACCCAGATTTTCTCGAGTGAGCACCCACGCGGTGCCTGCCTCATCTGCAGCTGGCTTTCACCTTTTACACCAGCAATTCAATGTACATTCTGCAATCAGCCATTTGCTACTTTTGTTCAACACAGTTCAGTTTCTTTATCGATCCTCCCCTCCACCGGCTGTGATGAACTGCTTGGCTTTCTTCGTATCAGGAGTCAAGGCCCGTCCCACAGTAGCAGGCATCTCTCTCCATCCTGCTTATCAGCATAGGCATGTTCCATGTACCATTGACATCTGCTGCAACACACTTGGGCTATTGTTTGCGGTCTTACAGTTCTTTCCACAGATGTTTCACGGGCCTTGGTCAGAAAGGATAAGGTTGCTTCTCTCCTTGTCACCCTCTCCATTCGTGCCATCTTTTTCCTCCTCTTGAACTGCCATGTCTGGATAGCTGTCTCATTGTGCGGTTCTGTACTCTCATGCTCCACCTTTTATCCCTGTGGGGAAGGGACAGGGCCTTCAAGTGTGTGTGATTCTGTTCAATTGCCTGACTTTGCCTGACCCTTGTTTTGGGACATGTCAGGTAAATGGCTCTGGTGTTAGTCCATTGCCTGTTGTGTTGTGCGAAAGTGTTTGTGTCAGAAATGTGGGGGGGCATGTTTTGGAATATCCAATGTGGTAGGATGGGGTAAAGGTATTGAAAGAAGGGGATACCATGTCTCACATGTCTGTGTCCCACTTCCACTCCCCGAGGACCCCAAATCCAGGTGATCCTCCCTCACTGATCCACCACCAGGACCTGGATCCAGTAGCGATGGCCATGTCCTGGACACCTGGATGACATGTCCCTGGGCACTAGTCAGGCAGACACTGTCAGATTTCTCACAGCAGTAACAGAGACGCTTATATTAACTGCTTCCTTGCAGAAGGCAGCTCCAAAGAAACAAGTGAGGAAAGCAACTGTCTCAAAGAAGAAACACCAAGCTGTGAAGCATTGAGAAGAGCAGCTGAATGTCATCCGTGGCTGGAAGGCTTGGAGAATAAATCTTGCCAGCTTAATTTAACATCAGAACTGGAAAGACATATTATGCGACTTCGCAACAGCAACAATGAAGTGGTTGAGAAGAGCGAAGAGAACACATTTTATTTTATTTGAAACATGTATTAAATGCTTATCATATGAAAATGGATTACCAGTTTACTGAACAATGTAAACAGTTTCACAAAACAGATACAATATGCAAAATAATAATTTCATAATTATCCACCTATCAAAATGTACACAGTATTACAATAGTTGAAAAATCAGAATGACTGCATACAAAATAACTATACCATGATACACTTTTATCATGCATGTTTCCACCTTAAAATGAGCCAAAATATCTGAATAAACATTTGGGAAATAACTGTATTTTCAATATTTTTCTAAATATGATTAAAGACTGTGCAGTTCTTAGTGTAACAGACATACTATTCCAAACGGTTGGAGCAATGCAAGAGAAAACCTGTTTGTAAATTTGAGATTGTTTTACTTTTCAAATTTCCCCAAAAAAGTTGATTACAAGAGTTTTAATGTGTATATAATTGGAAAATTAAGTTTACATGAGAAATATGATGGGTAACCAAATCTCACAGCTATGAAAAGGAAGAATCCTATTCTGAAAAACAATATGTTCTTCTAACAGGTGCAAGTGCTTACCTCAATGATTACATGAGAATTCACATTTTGGTGAGGGGCACAATTTGGGACTCAGTGTGTGTTTTGTGTTCTCTTGTGTATTATTGCTCATCATTCCTAGGCAACAGTAAATGAGATGATAAGTGTGATCCAAAAGACCTGTTCCCACTTTAGCCGCTGCTAGAGTGCCTGGAATATGTTCTGAAAGCTGCAATCACTTCAGCAGCTCACATAAACAAGAGCTGATATCCGCAAACTCAATGCACCCTATGCTGGAGCCTGTAAGTGATTTCAATCCTGCACACACCCAAGTCAAAGCTCAGCATGTAGTGCACAACTGAAATCCTTATATATTTTTGTCTAAAGGTTCAATATCTTTTTTTATTGTTTTAGTTGTTTTAAACAACTTTTCAATATACAAATTCATAATTTTAAATTTTTAACAAAAACAAACTAAATAATTAAATTTACAATTTACAATACAATATACAGACTCAAGCAGCCAGAATATAACTTTTGACGTTGCAGCAAACTCATATATATACATAATACAAATTGTTAAAAATAAGACAATCAGACAATAGGTAACAGTCGCAATAAAAAATAATAAAAGATGGTTGTTACATAAAGCCGTTTTTGTTGATCGTTGAGGCAAGTAATTGTTACAGTTTTTACTTATCTGATCAGCTTAAACGCTGCTTGAGACTTTGTAACTTCCACTCATTAAGCTTTACCCAAATCCAAAGCCATTAAGAAGGCAGTCAGTGCTATTTGTCCCAAATAGTTATTAGAACACAGTAAAAAGGACCAACACATATCATGGTCAACATATTGTAGAATTGGAATCACTTTTGAGAAGTGCATCAATCTTTGAACAATTAATTGAGTGCAATAACAGACCAAATGTTCTAAAGATTCAATGGAATTTGGATCCCTACAGAATCTACAAGACACAAGTTTGTGAGGTCTCAAATGACCTCTTACCTGGACTTGGTAAATTGGCCATAGATCAAGTCGTGCTCTCAAAAACCCTGATCTTAAATTTGCAGATGGGAATTTTAACAAATAAGTCTCAGGGCTTTTTACTGCTTTAGGCCAGAACCGTAACTTACAAGGCTGACGATACTTTTGGCATTTGTCTATGGTAGTAATCCAGTCTAGTTGATACATGTTTTTTTTAGACTTATCTGGGTTATTAAGTAGCATGTGAATAGATATGTTTGCACTTGCTAGATTTTTCAGACAAAGATCAACCTATTGTTTTACAAAGGGCTTATCAGACGATAACATATAATTGGCTATTATCAATAGCATATTTGCTTTTTGATTTGTCATTAGACATTTGCGGAACAACATACAACAGCGCCAGATGTAAACAGCATACATAGAAATCAGGCCCAATTCATAGCGCAGCCAAGGGCCAGGGACAAATTGAGGCACGTTGAGCACTGCCTGCCAATATTTTGCTTCAAATCTATCAAAATTTAGATTTTTACAATTCAAAAGTGTTTCCGCCCCATATAAGGTTGAGGGAATTACTTTCATTGTCCAGAAAATTATTACTGGTTTTATAGTAAATTTCCCAAACTTGTGTAGGATAATTTTAGTCTGTTAAATGGCCGTGGTCAACTTTGCCTCCATGCACTCAACTTGACTACATGGTTTAATGGTACCTCCAAAATCAATGCCCAGATAGGTATAAGTTGTCACAATTTCTAAAGGTGTGTTATTTATTGACCATTTAAATTTGTACTTATGTAGTCGATTTACCTGGTAGAGTACAATCTGAGTTTTCTTAGTGTTAAGTACCAGTTGGTTCTCAGATAAGTACAGGTTAAACGCATCAATAAGATTCTGTAAGCCCTTCAGCGTTTTTGATATAAGAACTATGTTGTCTGCATAATTCAGATTGGTTATTTTTTGCCCATTAATGGCTGGGGCATCGGATGGAATCTCCAGAAAAGCCAAACTTAGGTCATGAATAAAGTAATTGAAGATTGCAGCGGCTAGTAAGCAGCCTTGTTTTAGACCACATGTTGTCTTAATTGGGGCAGACAGCAAACCCTCCAGAGTTAATCTTATGCGAATCGATGTTTCAGAATGGAAAGCATGAATGATATCTTGAATATCTGGCGGGCAGTTGTCTCTTGTTAATTTCGCCATTAATAGAGCACAGGAAACAGAATCAAATGCAGTGTGTAAATCAATAAACGCAAAATAAACTGATTGTTTCTGTGATTGGCAAAGGGCTTTTATGGCATTAAGGGTTAAAAGATTAACACAAGTGCCTAGACCCGTGACAAAACCCGATTGTTGGTGGTCTCGCTTGTCGCTAGATTCGGTCTATTGATTAAATTCTGCCAATGCCAGTTTTGCAAAATAATGTCCTGGGGCATCCAGCAATGCAATCCGACAATAGTTTGGAGGGTTGGAGTGGTCACCTTTCTTCTATATTGGAATTATTACAGAGCATAACCATGATGCTGGCAACTTGCGTTGGACCATCACTTGTTGGAAAATCACATTAAGATTTTTTGCCCAAAGCCTTCGGTTTTCTTTCAAAATGGCATTATGGAGGCCATCAGGGCCAGCAGCTCTCAATGAGTTTAACTTTTGGATCAGCTCTTCAAGTAAAGAAGGTGAACAGTGGAGTGGATGTTCCAAGAGATGGTGGATTGGATCTTATAATCATCAGGGATAAAGGTAGTGTCTCGATATAAGTCCGAAAAATGTGATATCCAATCGTCCTCTGATACAGCACCAGTTTGTACATATGTTTGGGATGAATTTGCTTGAAAATTAAGAAGACGCCATATTTCAGCAGAATTTTTTGACCAAGTAGAGGTAAGCATGGCTTCACCATCTTGTTGGAAAATCCAGACTCGACGCCCACGGATCCAGTTCAAATAATTGCATTTAGCCGCCTTCAGGGCGCTATTTATGTTGACATTAGTTGTTGCAATGATTTGTCTCTTTTCTTTGCGGTATTCGGCTTTATGTAACTTAATTTCAAGGTCAAACAAATGCTTATGGATTTTTGCATTTGGGTTTGGCACAATAGAATTTCGAAATGGTTCTAAAAAATCAGTATATTCAATCAATTTATGAGTAATCTGATTTGTTTATTGAATGTGAAAACCTCAATACATTTCCATGTGACCATTTTAAGCGGTTTTTGGTGTTATTAACCGTTAGATGTTGGGTCAGCCATTGATTTGTAGGAGGAGCAGTTGGCCAATTAAACTGTAGTGAGAGGAAATGATGATCAATTAGTGACTGCGGAATTATCTTGAACAAAACTACTCTACTAAACATAGATTGTTCGACATAAATATAGTCAATGATTCTTTGACTTTGATCTCGCTGCCACGTTGGATTTGGGGGTATATCACGTTCTACTGAGCCATTTAGAACTCGCAGATTTCGATCACTCATAAGACGTGACCAGATGGAACAGGCCTTCATCTTAGTTTTATTAGCAAGAGACACACAATCCATGTTTAAATCACCCACTATGATGGTTTCAGTAATACCAGTTGATGTAGATATTAAATCCAGAAGCCCCATTATTCCCTCAAAAAAGGCCATATCAGCTAGCCCTGCCGGGTTACGATAGATGTTGATCAGAGCAATTACATGGTCATTACATATAATTTTCACTAATTGCATGAAGATGTTAACATGCATCCATGCTTCAATTTTAAATCCAATTGTCTTGTTAACCTCCACCATTAATCCATACAAAGGCCGTCCACGAGTTCCCATCCTTGCAGGTAATAGTACAACATCAAAATTGTCCCAAGAGGGAATTTCTAAATGGGCCCTCATTACACATATGTGGTAAGGGTTTACCGGTACTGGTAAGGGCTTCGGTACCGGTAAACCCATACCGCCTTACTACGAGGTCCCTTTGCGGGTTGGTACTTTTAAGCCTGCTTTTTAGCAGGCGTTAAAAACCAACCCGCAAAGGGACCAGGGTGCTAATTACGGTACCGCAATTCGCGGCACCCTAATTAGCGCCTTCCCCATTCCCATAGAGCCCTATGGGACAAAAATGGGAATGGGGAAGGGCAATGGAGGAAGGCGGAATTACAGCCTTCCCAACCTTGAGATAGGGCGGTAATTCCCCTTTCCTCCAAAGCGGTACCGGTAAATTACATGATGGAATGACCGGACTGCTTGTTGTTAGTATTTTTCGGCCTGTTATAGCTTGAGGAAATACTGTTTCTTTCCCGGTTGTATTTAGGATTTAGTGGTTTTGGGCAGGTGGTTCGTATAGGTACATTCTGGCGTCCATTAGTTATTGGGGTCAGAGGATTTGCTTGTTGAACCACCGGTGGTGTCCAGGAAACTGATTTTGGTTGGATATCAGCGGCTGGATTCCTCGGTCATTCTTATACAGACCACGTTCATCCATATAAGAATCAAGTGCTTTACGCATTTCTTTCAGAATAATAGATCTTTGTGAATCAGTTTCGTTAGTATTTGGGATTTCTGACAATTTATCAGTAGGTGTAACTAGTATCTTGGATGGTATCGATTTGTGATTTTTGTCATTACACCCCATTTCAAGCACTTCGACCAAATCGTCCAACGGTTCGTGGGCTGCAGGACTAGCAGAGGAAGGCTGACCAACAATTATCGGTAAAACATTAGCAGCAATGGTTGGAGCACTCATTGGAGCACTCATTAGAGCACTCCTTGGGGTATCTGGAACCACGGAATGGGTTTTAGTGATTTTTAAAAAAAAAGCATTTAGAGACACTTTTGTCATTCTTACAGCAGGCATGTTCCTAGTTTTTTTATAGGGTTAGGGCTCTGGTGATCTTCTTGATTTTTGAAGGAATTAGAGGGGCAGAATCTGTTGTGGAGGCAGTGCCAGATGGGATGGATTGCACATTGTCCATCATGGAAACAGATACAATTGCGTCCTGCACACAAGTTTAATATTATGTTCAATATTATGAATGATATACCACTCATATCACACCATTCTCCTGGAACCCCCCCCCCCCCCCGGTCACACTGAACCAGGAATCAGGCTGGTTTGCAAAGGTAAATATTTATGTATGTATGGAAAATGTTATCACAATATGTTTTAATAGATAAACAACAATCACCAATGGGGTGTCAGAATACTGAATAATATCTCTAATACACGAGGAGTAAGTAATGAGCAAAACAATTGCAGCACAGAAAATAATACTTTTGTATTGGTTCAGATCATATAGCACTGTGGTTAGCAGTTCCCCCTGCAAAACCCCTCAACCCCCAATAGGCTATGTAAAGAGATGGGAGGAGAGAGCAGGTATTCAGGAATGGCACCAATCAAACAGAATATCAGTCCCACTTTCCTCCAGCAAACACAAGAGAAAAACGGAATTGACTGTCCAGCTGTCAGAATGGCTTTTAAAATTGTCTTTAGAATTGGCTGGGCAAAAACACGAAATGTGGTCAAAAACACTTAAATTGCTCTAAATTCTTATGGGAGCCATTTTCAATAGTTGCAAACAAGCACAAGCAATGATTTAGTCCAAAGAAACATTTGAAATCTTAAAATCCAAGTTGGAAGCAGTTTAGAGCTATTTTACGTGTGTAAAATCTTTCAAATCTTTAAATTCGCTGCAAACTTTTCATTGCGCAATATTCGCGGTAACTGAGTTACAGTGCGGTTATGGGTTCTATAGATAGCTATGGATGTTGGCTACAAGTAGGAGTTGAAATTTTGTTTCTATCACAAGGGAGTTACAGAGGTTTTAGTAAAAGTTGTTTTTGCGAGATAGGCGCGAGAATGGAAAACAGGAATGCACTTTGAATTGACAGATAGGTTTTCTTATGCTATATTAACGACTACCAAAAAGTAGAATGCCACACAAGAAGGTCATTCAGGCATGATACTCTACTTTCTGTTTGGTTTGGGAATTACTTTCTTAATAAATCAATAGGAAGTTAGGGTTTAGGAACACATTTGAGAGAAGACTCCATGCAAAGATAATTCTAACAATACTGGTTCTGAACGAAAGATAGGATGGGTTTGAAATAGGGATAAGACTATGCAAAGTACATCTGTTATGGGACACAGTTCTTCCTATTAATACTCACTGGATACGTTTTTAAATATGATCATCAGTTATGGTCACGGATTGGGTCTGGTCTAGTAAAAACAGCACCTCAGGCACGGGACAGGATCCTCTAGGCCGGTCGTCGGTTTGGCACAGGATCTGCTCATCTGGTCTGTGGGTATTTGGATCAGCTGGATGGCGAGTTCCTCAGGCAAGCCTAGTGGTGGTAAGTCAGCGAATTTCTGGATACTGGTTCAAACTGGCCTTCTAACACCACACAGCACTTTACTGAGTGGAGAGAATACATTTGAGGATTTGGAGTCTTGCTGGAATCAATAGTCTCTATTGCTGGCAAGATATTTTGGCTTCTGGATCTGGAAGAATATTTAAAGCTGGATGTAGGAAGCTGGATCAGAGTGCTTCTCCAGAATCAGGAACGTGGCTGGATCAGAGAGTCCCTATGTGCTCTCAGCTGTCTCTATTTATGCCTTAAAAAATGACATCACAAAAGGGTGTTTGGGCCGGCTTAGCTAAGCTTGACCCTGTGAAAGGTGATTGGGTCAGAGTCTACGCTCTGCCTAGATAGGAGGAGAGAAACAGAGTGTCATCTTTATGGTTTCATTTTATGAAGCTGAGAATCCACCCCTAGCCACAGGAACACAAAGTCTAGTTTTGGCAAAATACATATTTACACATGTGCAACCTCTATAAAAATCACATACACAGATTGCATATATTACATAGCAGCTATTCCTTAAAACCCCCTAGCTGTGGGATCTTGTCTCTGCTTTCTACACAATTTTGCCCTTTTCACTATGAACACACTTTCCCATTTTTCTGCAAATTTCCACAAGTGTGCGTGTTTAACATAGGGATATGCGTGTACATTTTCACAATTCTAACCGTAATACATTTTGCGTAAAATCACATATCTTGCCATTCCTGTCCAGAACATGTCATGCAGTTCTGCCGCCTCTTCACAAGTGCAGCCAGAAATTAAATGAACACCTCTGTCATTTTTATTTTTTTCACCATTTTGAATAGCAAGTTATAAGTCTTTTAAAAAGTGTTCTTTTTTCATGTTCAGCAACAGATGATCGCTTGGCTCCGCCTCTTTTTGTCTCCCTGTAGTCCAGGGGCATCCCCCTCCTTGGGGGAAGCTCCTTCCAGAGGCCATTTACAACCCTCTTCACACTTCTAGTTTCCTGAGATGCAGCTTGTCATTTTTCCTTTGCTCTCTGTGGATCGGATTCTGTTCCAACCCTGCAATTAACACCTCCCCGTGGGTTTCTGCTGAGGGGAAGGCCCTCCTTCTGGGAAGAAACCTGCTTTCCCAATTTTTTTCAACTTCAGCCAAGTTAATTACTGCTTAAACTTAACAAAACCCGCATTTGTTGCATCACATACAAATACATGTCTTCCTTGGCCTTAAAATCTGTGGAATCAAAAGGAACTAAAATCTGTATTCCTTTTTGGCAACAATCCTGTTTATGTTTGTAAATTCAGCAGATTTTTGAGTTTTAGGTCATTTTAAAGCTGCCTTAGTACTCCTCTGACAGCTGTCATTCAGGCAGCCTTGGGTACTGCACCCAGATTTTGGCATAGAGGCTGTCAGTTTTTCAGACTTTGTATGTTTCACAATGTTTCATTTGCTACATGGGTTTTAGCACCCGGCAAGATTGTGAATGTTGAACGTGTTGTGTTATAGGCATTTTAGAGATTTTGAACAACAAAGCAAATGACAATCGTAGGCACATTTTGGTTTCACTTGCAAAGTGCTGCTTTGCTCTCTGCACTCTGTTTGCTGGTCATGGAGCCCACTGGCAACTTTTCTGCAGGGTGTGATCTATTCCCCTGCACATGCACCATGGGTGGCAAGTTGTGAAGCCCTCTTTTTGTCTGCTGAAGCACACAGTGTTTGTAGGTTTTTGTAGGTTTTTGACACGCACAAGGTTTTTACCACCATTGTTACAGTTTCTTTCCCCACAACTGCAGGATGATGCCACATAGCATATTGGAGTGGGTCAATACATCCCACACGCCTGTTTGAGAAAAGTGCAATTCAGTGACTGACTACTGCATTACCCAGTGTTTGCGAACAGATGGTCCCAACTTAACACCTTCCCAATGGATGCTCATTCATGCAGCCATTTCAATAATCTCCAAAGTAGGTTAACCTGTAGACTACATCACCCAGTGACACGCTCCCAATAGTGCATCTGTTAGAATAAGAGCTATCCCACATAACACAGAAACGTGACCTGTCTTGTGATTCAGAAGCAGGGTACCTGACTATGGATCTTCACACAACCTGCTAACAGGATCACAGGATCCACACATTTTTTGGATGAAAGAGGATATTGAGTACCTCCTGGCATCTTTTTTTGCCCTTTGTTTTAAAAATCAAGGTGGCCACATTTAAACTGACTATGCTTGAGGAAAACAAAAGGAATTTTCTTTCTCAAAATGACATGCTTGCAATGAGTAAGGATGAACAAACGAGACAATTATATGTCTTGATGGAAAAAGAAGAGAGAGCGAAATATCAGAGAACAAATACCCATTACTAGACAACACCATTGGAAAGAACCTATATATGCTTGTCAGGAGCTACCAACAACCTGAAAGGTAACTATTCCCTCTGCAGACTTATTCTAGACGTATTCTGGACAGGCCCTAATTGGGGACACTCATACAATGATCCTAACAGGAATAATAAAGTGACACCAACAGCTTTACTTTTGGGAAGGGGGAACCCAATTCACAGGTAAGCTAACCATTTTCCTACTTTCTGTTAGAATGGTGAGACCATTTCTAAGGAAAGTACGACTTTGAAAATACTTATTTATGAAGGCACACAGTTTATTCAAGGTACATAAATCCTATATATACCTTTCAGAATGGCAGAACATATCTAAGGTAAGTAATAACTTTGTGTAACTATTAATTCTGAAAGTTAAATTTACCAACAAACTAATTTACAATTAAGTACACTTTTGAACACATGTTTTACTTTTCCAGTCTGACCCACGAAAGTAACCAGCTCTTCGCAAATCTAATACATGTGTTCTCTCAGAGGCAAAAGAGTGAGCCCAGTGGTCTAGGAGCCAGCTGTAGGAAGGGTGAAATAGGGCTCTGTTGCTAGCAAAGTTCAGAGTTCCAGAGGAAGACTATTCAAACAAGAAAGTATTTTACGTTAGCATTAGTTGAGGGTCCAGGGACTTCAAGAAGACACCCTAGGAGGATTGCAGCAGTGGGACTTGGTGAACTGGACAAGAGACCTCCCATTCACATTAGCAGCCCAAGTACAGGATTAGAATGCTAGCTATTGTAAATCATTCAGAATCTTCAAGGTCTAAGAAGGATGACTGTATACCCGTGTTCCCTTCCCACCTTTAAGTGCTTCGAAGCACTTCACTTGTGTATAAGTGCTCTTGAAATAAACAATAACATAATATAACGTAACATAACTGAAGCTAAATACCCCAGCAAACAAAGTACTCAGCACAGAAGAAGATTGTGCAGCAGGAGGACTTCAGGGTCTGCTGCAAAATAAAAAAAACACTTTTGTTGAATTTCTCCATCACGAAAACAGAAGACAGGACACTGGTAGGACTTTTACAGCAAGGATCACGGGGAAGGCTTTAGGCAAGGTTTTCCTCATGGCTGGATGTGGCTCTGTGGATTTGGTGACTTTTTCTAGAGCACAGAAGAAAACAGAATATCACTGGTCGGATTTGCATTGTTTGTAAATTCCAGAACTCTGGTGCAAGTACTTTTCAGATTGGATTCGTGCCTCTCAAGACCCAGCAGGATGCCCATGAAGTTTCAGCAAGATTTGGAATTCAGAAAAAAGTGCACCACACAATGGCTCAAGGTCCCAAGGTATTAGGGTATTGCAGCGTGCAAGGTCGCAGCATGGCGTGGGATGGCTCAAAATGCAGGTCTTCTTGAACCTAGTTGGCCACACTAGGTTTTGCATCAGGGTTGACGTTTTTGGAATCCCTAGGTCAATTGAAAGGAAAGGCTACAGCAGGCTCTGGTTACACAGCAGGCACTCTGGCCACTGGAAATAGTCTCAGCCGCAAATACTTCATCTTCCTCTTTGGTTTCAGTTCCAGTGGCTGACTCCCTCTTCAGGTTCCAGGATCTAACTTTTATACAGGAACCCAGCCAATCAAACAGCCTTGCAACATTCAAACTTGGGGGGGTTGGCAATCCTTTCAAGACAACCATATTCCCAGTTTGAACTGGATTCCCACACTCAGGCTGGAAGGAGTTTTGGACTCCTCCTGTGCTTCCTGCTATCAAAGGCACTCTGGAGCCTGGGCGGGTAGTCCACAAAGCTCCCACTTAAGATACAAATCACACAAAGGAATTTCCACCCATGGAGGTCAGGGGAAGCAACCATCATCACTGTTCTAGGCCGGCACTGGTATAGGTCTGTCCGTGGCACGTGATTTGTACTCCATTAATTCACAATTGTGCCAAAGTGCACCACTTTAAAAGAGGTGGAGGCACTCTTACTTGTCTTACCCTGTTGAATTGTCTTCTGTCAGAGGTTGCATGCAATTACCCACCATTGGCATTCCTTTAAGCAGTTGGCCTCCTACCAAAGCATGCTGAAACCCACAGTTACTCAGATCAAGAATGATCTGTCCTCCTTTGCACTTCCTTTTACTCTGTGACCACCAAGAGCAGTCCTTGAGGAACTCAAAAACAGTTTTGCTCTGGAGCTGGGTCGGAAGCTGTGCCCCACCTGGCAAGCCCAGAAAATCTCCACAATCCATGCCATCCCAGCTCTCTATTTTCCGTGCCAAGTTTCACGTGGTGTGCTCTCACAGATAGTCAGCATTGACATCATCCGAAGGTAGGCCTACACATGATATGGAGGAGGAGCATCACATCCTGTTATTGTGTACTTCTTGACATGCAACACAACACTTGCTGCTGAACCATCCACTGACCACTCCCCAATTTATCAACAGTGACTTTGCGTACCTTTTGGAAGACACAGACACAGGTCATATCATTTGAAGATGGCACCCGCTCTTGTCTAGCAAGAATTAGTGAAATCATAAGGAATACAAGAGCATTTGATTGAAGGCAATGCTGAAGCCCTGGGTTTGTTTTCAGCGCTTCCCCCATTTACTTTCCCCTCTTCAGCAAAGCTTTAATTTAAGGATGGGAGCGAGTGGATAGACATATCTTGCAAAATATTGCCCTCACAAAAACGTACAAACTGAAGCCTTCAGTGCACTAAATTACGCAGCAACTGATTGACTCTCTGGTACGTATCTACAAGAGGCCTGTGAGAGAATACGTTTTTCTAGCCAGTCTTAAAACAACTTTGATGTACGTGTTTTGATAATATGCACCTGAGCAGTGCAAGAGATAACACTTGAAATCATGGAAAGCTGATAAAAGTAGTGGTATTAATAATAATAATAATAATAATAATAATAATAATAATAATAATAATAATAATAACAATAATAATAATAATTATTATTATTATTATTATTACTATTCTTATTATAAACACATATTTGTGTCCTATGTTAAAAGGTTATTAAGCCATCAATGAGTTACTTGAATATTAGAAAGAGGGTGATCTGAATGATAATATTGTATGAGTAAATGTATTCCTAATAATAGATAGGCACTCCATCATAGTGTTTAAAAGTTGGTCTCTTGAATACATCGAGGACCCGAACTGTTGGGGGGGGGCGTGGTGGGCTTTTAATGTGATGCAAATATTTCCACGGCTCCGAGCTCTTTCGAAAACGAGCTTTGCAAATGAAAAATACCATGAAAATACAAAGCAGACTCTTGCTCATCTGCCTAAATCTTCATCAGAGCACTAAAATAAACATATGAGCACAAACGCCAACTAATGATTATGAATTGCCAGAGATGGAAATCTCGGAATAAAGGAACCAGCAAGTGTGTTCATTGAATTAGTCGAGAGATTAAGTGTCAGCTGGAATTGGTAAGAGCTGCCTTTCACACTGCTGCGGCAGTCATCCGGAAGTCATTAAACACATTTACGGGGTAATTTATGGAATAATTGTGTGCCAAAATGTGTGGTGCAAGCGTGAAAAAGCCAGTGCACACGTGGGATTCGCATGCAAGCGATTCATGGAAGGCTCTGCACGTGGCTTTCCCGCGAGCTGTGCCAAATCCACGCTTACCCTACACGTCACTGCGACTATCCAAACGCAGTGCACGACATGCACTGCGAAAGCACTCAACTCCTAGCGCACACACCTAAAAAGGGGGCGGAACACGCAGAATGGGGAACAATGCATGAAAATGTGGGCATAACGGAGGAAGTACCGCTGGGAAATACATGCAACGGCCACACACTCTCAAACAGCACATATTCATGGAATCGAATAGGGAAAACCTGTGCACGCCAAAAGACATGTGCACGCCAAAAGACACCCACATGCGTAAATACGTCCTCCACATGAAATCAGGCAGAAGTGCCCCTGCGCAGTACAAAGTGCGCGCAAACAAAAAACAAGCATATACAGCTACAATGAATGTCCCATTTCTCGCAGCAGTGATCGTGGGACGCCACAAAGGAGGAGAATAGCCAGGTCCCACATTTATTTTGTCCAGGACCAGCCTTTTTGGGATTCCTGATGACCAGGTCTGTGGCAGGTATAGGTTCCCACCTCATATCATCCTAGACCTGGTCACTGAGTGGGAGGATGACCTAACATCACCCACCTTGTGCTCCCAAGCACTGAGCCCCTTGGAAAAGGTGCTCAATGTACTCAATTTTTTGCCCACTGGGTCATTTCAGCGGACAACTGCCATAGTCGGTGGCCTCTCACAGCCCACACAGTCACGCTGCCTACACAAGGTGTTGGCAATCATGACTGCGTGCCCCTCAGTCCGCAGGCACATATACATGCCCGGAACACCCGCAGAAAGGCAGGCCATGGTCCAGGACTTCTACAGGGTGGCACACTTCTCCAAAGTGCTTGGTGCCATAGATTGCACCCATGTGGCCCTACGTCCACCTAGGGCCATTGAGAACATCTACCGCGACCGCAAGCATTGGCATTCCATCAACTTGTAGGTTGCATGCGATGCAAAGGGAAACATCACCTCTGTCTATGCAAACTATCCAGGGTCCACCCATGACAGTTTCATATACAGAATGTCAGCCCTGAGCCGGGACCGAGAAGCTGGGAAGCATGGCAACACGAGGCTCATTGGTGAGTACAAATGCCTTTGCACATGCATGCATGTCACACACAGACAAATACACCAGCCCAACTAATGACAACCATTATCACCTCCCCAGGGGACAGTGCCTACCCTCTGAGCCCCTACATGATGATGCCAATACGGAACCCCACCACACCACCCCAGGTAAGATACAATGCAGCCCATATTGCAACCAGGGCCATAGTTGATCGCACATTCGGAGTGCTCAAGTCACGCTTCCGCTCCCTTAACCACTCTGGCAGCCAGCTACTATATGCACCCCCAGTAGTGTGCGGGATCATTGTGGCAGCATTTGTCCTGCACAACGTTGCAACACAGCGGGGCGTACCAGTGGACATGGTGGTGCCCCCACATCCCCAACCACATGCACAGGCGCTGCGCATGGGAGGGGTGAGGGCACGTGACCCATACCCAGCTTGTAGCCACATTCTTCACCTAAACGTCCACCCCAGTGGAGTGCACACAGGCCTGGCATATACCAGGTGACAATCAATGATGACAATGGGACAATCAACTGTCACAACCTTACCACCCTGTTAATGTATCCACGGAAGTGTTACCTTGTGTGCATCCCTAGCAACATAAACATAACCAAATCCGTGTGACCAAAAGGAACACATGGAAGGCGCATATCCCACCCCCCCCCCCTGCAAAACAGGGCTTGAAATACTGGTATGTCACCTAAATACTCCCAACCCACATGACCCCCATCCGCCAAACCATGCCATGGCATGCAACGGCAAAACAGCAAACCAAATGCACAACACATGACACAATTGTCATGAATTGCCATGTGAGAAAAGTAAATAGGCAGTAGACAATTACACCGGACATGGAATTTGATGAAATGAGTGATCAAAACCTCCCACCCATAAAAAGTGTGCCGCAAATGCATGCCACCAGCGGTACTAGGAACAAAAGTCAAAATGCCTGTTGCCATGCACATTGGCCAATAGAAATTTGCCAATAGAAACACTGTGTGCTGCATGTGTGTCCCCTGCAACACACCGCTCACCGGACAACACAGTGAGTGTGCTGTGCATTGGTGAAAGCCCTTGAGTATCATGAAAAATAAGTACAATCAACCAGAAGTACCCTATGATGCATGTACCTGATCAAGGAATTGAAATCATGCACTGCAGGGACACAGCATGCCTGAGAAGGCAATCTGGGTGTACGTGTGTGCATGTAGCTGTCGTTGTTGGTGTGCGGGTGTGTTGTCTAAGTGTATGTGTCAGTAGGGACATGCATTTAATACATGCATGTGAAAAGGAATGATCCTCAGTGTTCTGCACACAGAATATGTGAACATTGCCCCTGTGGACCCCCCGGTGTGTTAAACCACACCAATCCGCTGACACCTCAAAAGCAAACACAACACAAGATTATCCAGTGACCAGCAGAACACATCATGTACAGAGTAGCCCACATCAACAATGTCAGACAGTGACCAATCACTGTAGCCCAAGTGTCCCAATGTGACATTGTCACCACACAGACCCCTCCCATCATCGGTGTGTGTTGCACAGCCAAAGGGTGCACGGGACCGCCTTCAGCAGGAAGTGCATCAACAACATAGACAGGCAAGTCATAAAAAACATCACAAGCAACATGATGAAATGTATAGTCAACAAAATACTCACCAAAATGAAGTGCAGACATGCATTGGAGAAACCATCCAGAATACCCATGATGGTAGGACTGCAGGCTGGCCAAAGATATGGCAGAAGCCCAATGCCCTGTGTAAGATGCATTCACAACAAGCCATCCTTGCGAGCCCATGGAAAGCGGAAGCAGGAGTGGCATATGTGTCAGGACCCCAAGCCACAAACACATACACAAGACAAGCCTGTTTGGGCCCAGCTGGAACACACAGTGGATGCTTGCAAATGCCACAAAGCATCACACTGTCACATGAATGCACAATAGACAAACAATAGAAAAAGACATGTCCACATAAGAGGCGGGGGCACCCAGGAGGGGGGATGTACAAGGTGCACCTCAACACCCACATGTGTTGATGTTGAGATAAAAAAACAAATCCTCCATGGGCTCAACACCTGCACGGCCTGACCTGTGTGAGAGGTAAGTTGTTGTCATCGTCACCATCTGTATGTAAATCAGAAAATGGACATGGCACAGTTGCCTCATCACGCCTATCCGCAGCAGGCATGCGGTCTGATAACCCCGGTCCTGCATGGCTATGGCATGTAGGTCTGCAAGCATCACATCACGTGATACATGTGCTTCCGCCAGCAAGGTCTCATGTGTATGATGGAGTTCTGCCTGCATGGCCTCACATGACATACGGTGCACCTCCCGGGTTGCACAGAGTTCAGCTGAGATGGTGTTTTCAAGCTGCTCCATCCTCTCTCTGACCGTGTCCTCTGGGACATCATGAGCACACCCAGAGTAGATCTGAGGGATTGGTGTTCTTCTCTCAGGTCCTCCATGTGTGCATCTGTCTGAGCAACAATTGCTTGGTGCAGAGCCACCATTTCAGCCCTGCATGCCATGTCAGAGGCTGCCATGCCCAGCCCGAGTGAGCGGCACGTGGATCGTGTTGCCTGCTTCTGGAGATGCACCTACCTCACAGGTGTGAGGATGGAACGGTCACACTTTCCATGCATTGAGCCATCATCTCAACTGCTCCCCCCTGTTGCTGCATGATGGCATACATGCCATGCTCCCACTCAGTGGTCCCAGGTGGCGCACGGCCACCACCTTGCCAGACTCTACACCTGCCGGGCCCAAGGAGCTGTGGTCCTTGCTGGGTTGGCACCGCCCGCGGCTGAAGGACTGCATCTCTCCATCGACCTGATGCCCCAGGAACATGAGCAACTGGTGTGGAGTGTGACTGTGTGCCTGTAACCACCACAGGCGGGCATTAAAACACTGCCTGGCCACTTGAGGGCACTACCCACACTGCAGGTGTCATGGACAGAAGATCATCCACTGCAGGATCACTCACCGGTGACGACACGTCATGATGCACATCCAACTCAAATTTGTGGTCAGAGAGTTCATCAGAGCTTGACTCATGGTCAGCCCTGGACACGATGGCCTGGAGCAAAAATGGGTTTTCGTGGTCTACCACCCCACAACCACCACTGGTGCTAGGTTGGTGACTTAAACCCACCACCCTGTCTGGAATCACATTCATATCCTCTGCCTCCAGTGTCTCATCAACTGTAACGTAAACAAAAGAAAGATGATCGCACGTGTCAGAAGCACATACAACATACATAAACATCACAACATCGACAGCCAACACATGAAGCAGACATGTCACACACAACTCAAACTCTGATATGCATCCAGTGGCATTGCAATGCAAGAGTATCCCGAAAGCAGATCAACCACCAATTGCGACAGGGCAATGTGTGCATACTCAAAAAAATCAAATATTAGATTACATCTGGGCATCCCAGTCTGTGATTGATAAGGCACTTGACATGTGTGTCATTCAGATGAAAAATAGTGACCACAAACTATTATGTCTTCGCTTGTCGATGGAATGGGTCAAGTATCACCAAATCGATCAAGAATTAGTCACCGTAAATACTAGTGCATTCTCCGCGGAGCAAAAAAAACGTCTAATACATGACAAATCTCTAAGACATGAAAACAAATCTCTCAATGGAAGAAGCAGTGATTGCGGTTAAAAGCAGGTGACAACAGTGCAGACATTGGGTGAAATCACAGGCCATCATAATTGACCAGAATCGTGCAGAACTGATGATGGAATTATTGATAAAGAAAAACTCGAGAAACATATTGGCAATTGTTAATGCTGGACATTCTAAATGTGCGCCCACCATTACCAACGAGCTTGCAGGGATTGTGTTGGAAAATAATTTTCTAGAAGTTTACAAAAAGCCAGTTGTGGAACCGGTTGTGATGTGTAGTCACACTAGAATCCCTTGGGATATGATCATTGCAACACATGATATCGAATTAGCCATCAGACATTGTAATGCTTACCTTAGACTCTGCGGGGACACCACTAAAATGCGGACAACCTTCTACTCTGGGTGCGTTGTATTCAACTATCTCTATGTCGCTACTCTTTTTATTGAACCTTTTGTCTAGTGAGAGAACCAGGGACAACTATTAGAAAACCTATTCCTATAACTGGATGTAACTATTCATTCCCACTGTTCTTTATATTACCTTAGGTTCTTTTTTGGTGAGCTCTCCATCCTGCAACGGGCAGGGGCGCTTGTTCTGAAGACTGAGGGAACGAGAGGCTAATGATATCGCTGACTGGAAATTGCTGACTAGAAAACTGACAGGGGTCTGAGAGAACACAGAAAACACCCAGAAGGACTCACACCATTAATTCTGCTGAACTGCTGTGTGGACAATGAATGTTTTCAATTAACATTAGTGACACACAACTGCGGGGAAATGCAAAATAATGTTTCAAAATTTCTTCACAGAAAAATGTGCGCCTAATGTACAGCAGGAAAATAATTCTGCACCTAGACTAGTCATGAAAAAACATGTGCGCATGGTGCTGAAGGAACACTAGCCAGCGACGCGTGACTAATTCCTAGAATACATGTGTCTGCTGAGGAGAAAAACAAACATGTGCGTATGGTGCTGAATGAACTCTAGCCTGTGAAGAGTAACTAAATACTAGAATACGAGTGCCTGCTGACGAGAGCGAATTCACTGAGAAACTCAACGACTTGTCATAAATTAACCATAATGGCACTATTCATGGCGAAAAGCATAAGATTCACTGGTGCACCACAACATTCCAAAACTACTCAAAACCTAGGTTACCTTGAAATTCAGTGATTGAATAGCAAGAAAACTGAATCTTGAACAACTCCCAATAAGGGAAACAATACTTCCGTAGATTGTGTAACCCTCTGTACTCCGGGTTCGACGGAATTTGACTAACTTGCTCTCTGTGAAAACTCGAACAGGAAAATACCAGGAAAAAACAAAGACGTGGGCAGAACAATGGGTGGACAAGGGAGGGAAAGGAAATACGGACAAAGAAGGGAAAAATGCTGAGGGAACGCTGCAGGAATTCCGGACCGCGGTAAGCGTCTCCGAAGGAAAATCAGACACGAAGCGCAGAACGAAAAAGGGGAGGGGCTTAAATACCCAGTGAGGTGAGAGTGATCGCAGCTAGACTGCAAATTCTATTTAGAGGAATTTCGTTGGCAGCCATGTTGAAATCCAATAAGTGTTCTACCAGTAACTACCAAGGACTATTTCAGCATTACCCCACAAATACCCTGCTGCACTGGAACCAAAGAAAATCTCTGAAGGGAAACCCAGTGATCATGACAGACATCTGGGAAACTCACGGGCAGCTGGGCCTGACTTGATCACTAATGTAATGCTGAAAAACCATCTACCAGAGTGGACTTTGTTCATTGAGGTTTTATTTAGCCTACTGTCGATCTCTAATCAGATTCCAGAATCTTGGCTAATGGCTGTTGTGGTACCGATTCACAAGAAGGGCAGTCGGGACGACCCAGCAAACTATCAACCTATTGCCCTTCTCGACACGATCAGAAAAATCTTTGGATCTTTCTTGAGGCGGAAGCTTGCAGACTGGGCACAGTTGAAAATGATTGCTGATATTCGACAAACTTGCTTTACGACTGGTGTTGGAGTTGACGTACATCTCATCATTCTAAACATATAAAAACTGGAAGCTTTGAAGGCTGGGCACAAACTTTATTTGGCCTTTATTGACATGAAACAGGCCTTCGATGGCATCAACCGTGGAAAGCTCTGGTTGAAGCTATCGAATTGGGAATGCCCACCGGGACTACTAGATCCAGTAATAGCTCTACACACGAACACCGCTATACGTGCGAGATTGAACAACAAGGGTGATCTGTCGGACATTAATGAACTGAAAAGGGTGTAAAGCAGGGTTGTCCGTTGGCTTCTGAACTTTTCAATTTGTTCATATCAAGTTGTGCGTTTTGCCAAAAATGAATAATGTTCCTATAACATAAATGACTTACGCTGATGATCTGGTGCTGATGGATCGTACACAGGTTGGCTTACAACACCTATTGACCAAGCTATATGAATACCTGCAAGACAATGACCTCGAAATAAACCCAACAAAAACATTAATAATGGTCATTGGTCCACAAGTAAATAAGAAGGACAACTCATTTCGATGGACCACCGCAGGTGATGTCCTGAGCAAAGTATCCTCAATCAGATACTTGGGAATCCTATATAATAATTCAATCTGTGGAGGGCCATGGGGCGATAATATATAAGGAATTTGGAAAATGTACATTAGCACCTGTATTAGCCTTCTATTCCCAAAAAGTGGTGCCTGCAATTATGTTTGGTGCTGAAGCTGGATGGAATATCTCAGAGAGTAATTGATACCTGCTTGAGGGCTACTTTTGGTGGTGCGTGTTGAGACTGCCTCAAAACATTTCAATGACAGCCTTGAGATACGAGCTGTCCTTGAACTCAATGCATTCAAAGGTTTTGTGGAAATCATTAGACACAAGGCGAAAAATGTGTCTCAGCATCCCAATCCCAGCATACAAGATCTTTAACTCTGAAAACGTTCAGCAGATGGACTTGCTAAAAGTATGGCAAGCGAGGATAGAGGAAATCCTAGTAGCAGCAGACATAACAAAATCTGACCTTCAGAAGTGACCACAAGTTGCAAAAAAAAAGTTTGTGCAATGGAGTTGAATAATCAATTTGGAAAAACGAGCTAAACTGAAGTCAGCTCTTATTTTAGGATCTAGTTAAAACAAGTTAAATGTACCACCAAAATACATATTACACTGTCTTTCTAGGCATCACCAAGATCAATTCCTGCATTTCAAGCTGAACGCATTAAACACAAAGGAAATGCTGTGGTTAAGGGCAGATAAAAATCAATGCCGCTTTTGCAAATGCGAGACCGAATCTTTAACACATCTAGTGATTGCCTGCACAGAAACTAAGTCCCAACGAGCCACACACACATCTTGGGAGCTTTGCCCCGTTGAATGATGAGATGGGAAATTGGTGGCAATATGTTATATCGGGACACAATGTAAAATTAGTCTGTGCTGTTGTCGATTACACTGACATGTTTCTTGGCAATTGACAGTATGGAAAGAAAAGAGGAGAGAGACTTTGAGAAGGGAATAGTTTCAATGAAGTCAAATGATGATACATGAAGGTTGTAATAAAAGTTGAATGTTTGTATTTAAACTGAAGTTTAACAAATAAAAATAAAAAAAAAATAAAACAAATTAAATAGTTCTGTTTTGTAGGTAGTTTGGGATCATGGACTTGTGTGGATTCTTGTTTATTATTTTTCTTTCCCATGGAGTAATGGCTTTCCTTTTTTATTACTATTTGGAACTGACTGCATTTATTTTTGGATATTTTTGATTTTCTACTTGATTTGGATTTGCCATTTCGTTTTGTTTCAGTTCATTGCATTTTTATTTGCATTTTTGATTTTTGTAAGGTTTAGTTTCTTATTTCACAATACATTTTAATTTGGCCCAATCACATTTGTTTGTTGCATATGTCATTCGCCACTGGCTCAGGCATTTATCAGTTCTGTGTGGCTATGTTGTACATTTATATGCATGCATGTGTGCTTCTGGGGATGGCATGCCATGGTGCCAGTACTGTGAGGTGGGGGCAATGGAAGGGTATGGAGTAGCATTGGGGGGGCAGCGGGTGGAGCCATTTTGGGGGATATTTGATACATGGTTTTATGTAATGACTATGGGTTTGGTGGGGGACATGAGTAGGGCCTGCTGGCAGGTTGCCATCACTGGGAGTGGGGTGGAGGCCACATGAGTTGGGCCTGCTGGCAGAAGGCCATCTCTGGGGGGGGGCATGATTCGAGGCATGCCTGCTGGCATGTGCATGGGTGGTTGGGGGTGTTCCTTGTGGTGTGGGCAGCCTGCTGGCATGTGCACGGGTGGTTGGGGGGTCTGTTGTGGTGTGGGCTGCCTGCTGGCATCTGCACAGGTGGTTGGGGGTGTCCATTGTGGTGTGGGCTGGCTGCTTGCATGTGCATGGGTGGTTGGGGGGGTCTGTTGTTGTTGGACTGCCTGCTGCCATGATCACAGGTGTTGGGAGTGTCCGTTCTGGTGTGGGCTGCCTGCTGGCATGTGCACAGGTGTTGGGGGGGTCCGTTGTGGTGTGGGCTTCCTGCTGGCATGTGCACAGATGTTGGGGGTCCGTTGTGGTGTGGGCTGCCTGCTGGCATGTGCATAGGTGTTGGGGAGTTCGTTGTGGTGTGGGCTGCCTGCTGCCATGGTCACGGGTGTAAAACTCCTTGCGCACTCCTCGGAATACGCGTACCCTGCTCACGCTATCCAAATCGCATGTAAAACTCCTTGAGCCCCCCTCGGAATACGTGTACCCCGCTCATGCTAGCCAAATCGTGTGTAAAACTCCTCGCGCACCCCTCTGAATACGCGTACCCCGCTCGCGCCAGCCAAATTGCATGTAAAAATTCCTTGCGCACCTCTCGGAATATGCGTACCTGTATTCCGATCGGTGTGCAAGGAGTTTTACATGCGATTTGGCTGTCTCCAACGCAGGCGTTTTTAGCGCAATTTCGTTGTTGGGGTGCTGTATGCTGGTCCACTGGCCTTTGCACCATATTGTGGATTTGTGCAGCTGTTTTTGGCACAAGGGGTGGTGTTAGGGGCGTAACTGGCACTGCTGGATGTTCGCTGCACCACGGCTATAAATGGCTTGGGAAATCCATGAATACGCGGTGTACATAAATGGGATTTAGCGCACGCGGCTGGCGCACGCTGGTGCATGCTCACTCTCTGCGCCAGCCGTGTGCGCTATTTCTTGCGCGAGAATCTATGTATTACCCCCAAAATTGGTTATTACATTTGGACAATGGAATTATGTTCTTATTACATGTGCTTACGAATGCCAGATCATGACTAAAACAATACAAGAATGTGCAGTGTATTATATTGAAATTGCAATATTATTATTATTATTATTATTATTATTATTATTATTATTATTATTATTATTGCAATCATATTATAATGGTAGTCGTTTTCTTACTACTATTAGTATTACATGTATCTTTAGTAACAGTGTTATTAGCAGTAACAACAATAGTACTGGTATCATACGAGGTAGTCACGTGTTGTATGCCTACTACTATCAATGAACGCAATTGAAAAGGGACGAGTGCAGAACATAAAAAAGCGTCCCTCGCTAGCATTTTTGTTGTTGAATTTATTTGATTTATTACAAACCTTTCAAATTGCCAACACAGTGAAAATGCGCCTGCATGTAACCCTTCCACCTTTATCAATGATATGAATTAATTTAAGTTTAAATAAAAAAGAAAGGAGAGAGAGGACACACAGATCAAAAGTAATCAATTCAAATGTGTCTCTTAAACTCTCCCCCATCGCAGCTTTAAAACCAGCTCCATAAATGGAATCTAGCAGATGTATAATTTTGGAGGGAAGGCCATTGTAGAAGACAGGGACTAGCCCAGGTCCGACATATTCAAGTTAAACAATGCAGGGACAGGGGGCATCCTTGTTTTACTCACCTAAATGTTTGGATTTTTTTTTAGAAAGGCCTCCCTGCATTGTCATTCTAGCCTTTATTGAAGTCCCTGAGTATAATGGTCTGATTACTTCCAATAAAGATGGGGGCCATTGCCAACTTCAGAGTTCTTCCACATAATCTCTCACTATTAACGCTGTTGAACACCTGTTTCAAATCGATAAAGGCCAAGTAGTTGCTTGACTTATTCTTGATTGTGTTCAATTTCAGCAGGTTCAAGAGGAAGAGATTTACAGTAGTCACTACACCAATAACAAAGCCCGTTTGTCGGGGGTCCAGTCGACCTGCTTCAATAGCCCAAGCTTTCAGATCACATAGGAGTATAGATGCACAAATGTTTCCCATGACGTCTATTAGGGCAATAGGGCAATAGGCTGTCAACTTTTTTGAATATCAGAATTATTATGGGCGTTTTCCATGAGCAGGTCACTTCTTTGGACTCCATTATTTGTTTAAAGACCAAAAGGATAAACTCAGCACATGGTCCTATGGCTTGTTTTAACATGGAGTTAGTGAGCCCATCCGGAACCAGGATGTTTAGTTTTCTAATCAACCCCTCAATGTCCTCTTCATCGAAATCAAAGGTCCTGTTTGTATGCAAGCCTCTGGTATTAGTGTTTTTTTTTTATACGATAACATTGAAAACAATGTTGTAGAATGTTTTATTCATTTGTCTTCAGTGACCTCAGGTGGCATTAATGCTGTTTGCTGCCTTGCATCTTTATTTCTAAGTTCCCATATGTTTTGCGTGTTATTTTTACAAACTGTTTGCAAAATGTATTCTGTGTCATGCTGTGATCTCAGTGCTCTTGATGCAACTAGCCAATTTCTGTATTGTTGTTCATGTTTTTCCACCAGAGTGAGCTAGTTACATTGCCAAATGGGGCAGGACAGAGGGGAATTCCCTCTGCAAAGCAAACAAACTTAAAGCACCTTTCAATAAGAGTGCGTGTCGACTGTCTAAAATACTAACCATGCCAAGTCCACCAGAGACCCATGAACACCACCCTCCGCTCATTTAAGTTTCCTTATATCTGAGCAGTACAATTTTGTTGCCTCCACCACCTCTTTGTTATAAATGTATTTGGGTTTAAAGTCAGCTTTCCGCAGTTGTATCTGATGTCTAAGAAATTGGCTGGCAGCCATGTGTAATCAATGACCTCCTTACCATCATACTGATGTTCCCTAAAGTTTGCTGTGATCGTTGGTACGTCCACTGGGTTTATCCTCAATATGTTCCTCCCTTGTGAGATCTGTATCACTGGTTCTGCAATAGAATTTACCCAGTCTGGTCTCCCCTCAAATATTATTTCTAGCAAATTATGATCGCTAGTGGACATTGGGACCACCTGGAACAGAGCCAGTAGTTGCAAAATGTTGACCAAAACAAAACAATAAACCAGGCAGGCTTTCTGCTTACTCCAGGACCAAGTCATGCTTCCAGGGATCTCACCCTTTGTTTGTCCATTTAACATGTGCAACCCTTGAGAATATACTTCTTCAAGCCATAATGTAGCCCTTTTTTGGAGTGTACGATTGTTTCAAAAATTCCCCAGATCATCTGGGTATCTCATGTTTAAGTCCCCAAAATAATGATGTAAGGGTTTTTGAGGGTGATGTATATTTCATCTATGAGCCTCATTACAGATTCAGTGAAAGCATTTTCCCCACACATGGCCAAACTCCAATAAAGATTAAATATCACAAATAAGAACTTTTCTTTTCTATCAATCTTGGTTCTCTCTATTATCAGCATTTGCATAAAAGGATTGGGGTTGGCTATTTCTCTTCGATTTCAGTACCCTTTTTTCTGAGTGTCAATAGAGCAGAGTAATGTCTTCATGCCAATCCTTTAGCAAACAAATCTGCCACAAAGAGGTCTTGATCATAGCCACATCTCCTAGAGACATAGTATGTCAAACATCACCAAACCTAGGTCTTCATTATTAGACAGGTGCATGAAGCCTCTCGTGTACCATGATCCTATTTGCATGCCGGGGGCTTCATCTGCTTCTTGGCGTTAATGTTCTTTCTGTACTGCCAATAATCCAGTTATCCGTAACCTGTCAAGCTTGTTTGAGCGTCATTGTCTTATTTCTTGAGCTTCTCGGACTTGTTGTGGTTTGTATTTTAGACAGTCGACTCGCACTCTTATTGAAGGGAGCTTTTAGTTTGTTGGCTTTGCAGATGGAATTCCCCCCTGTTCTGCCCCATTTGGCAGTGTGACTAGCTCGCTCTGGTATTGAGCACTGGTGGTGTGTAAGGTTATCATCATCAAAGGTTTTACTGGGTAGACCCTTTTAATATCTCAGAACAAATCCAAGAGGTAGCAAGTTCAATGTTGCTTCCAATAAATTAGATTTCACCAATGCTGAATTTAGGTGGAGAATTACCCAGTTCAATCTTTGCTCATTCACGAATTGCACAACACGGATATCATCCAAATTCATGTATCTTAATTTTGGAATGTAATGCAAAAATGTCTGGACTTTTCATAGATTGAGTATCAAGTTATCGCCAATGGGCAAGATGTGCTCCAATTTGAGAAGGGTCTCCAGTGGAGAGCTTGGACAACAGCCTGGTGAGGTGTTTGCAAAGACAATTTCCTTTGGATCATCATTTATTGGTTTGTCACGGAAACTTGGATTTGCTTTCCTAACCAAGGACAGCCTTTTCTCTTCAAGTGTTTGGAAGATCGGTGTATGAACACATTTTCTCAGGCCGTCTCTTAAAATGTGTTGGAATGTGGGGGATGTGGGCACTGCATGAGTTGAGGATGTATTGATGTTCTACGGGTCATCTCCATTCCTTCGGATTCATCTTGACCTTCCTCCACCCCATGAACAGATCAAATCCCACAGACATGACTCCTCAAAGAAGAGCATCTCCTGACCATTACCGTCCTGCTCTGTTCTCATAGGAACTGGAGCAACTCCAGAATCAGTATTAGTTTTAGGCACAATCAAGTCACTTCGGTGTGTCCTTTGTTAGTGATGGGTGTGGGCTCTTTAAGTTCTTCAAGAACGCTTTCCATTTTATTAGGTTTTATGCACAATGTGTATGTTTTTAGGCTTCTTTAGTTGTCGTGTGCCTTTAGTCTTTCTGATAGATGAATTGATGCAGGTCTGTTTTTTGAAAAATTTCAAAAGTTTTGATGGAAGTATTCTTAGGGTTCTCCACCTGCTGCTGTAATGTTGCAGTAGGGTCTATACTAGGCCCAACCTATTGCTTCAGCTTTGTTTCATTTTGTGCATGCTGTTTCATTTATTTTTATGTATTTATATATGTATAATGCGCCGAAAGCCAGACAGGCATCTTTCATTCGGCATTTGCCTTGCTTCCCCACAGCCCCCAAGAGCACCCTGGCTTAAGTGACTGTTTCTCTTCACTCACCGTTCACTGCTGTTTCCTCCGGGTAGCTGTACTTTCACTTTTCTACTCTGCCTGCTGCCTTTCCTAAACCTGCGAGCCCTGCTCACACTTCGGGTTCTCTCTCATTCTCTCCTGCAGCTATGCGACCTCTACGCAGATTCTGACAGTCACTTTGCTTCCTTTTGTTTGCCTGCAGCTCCGGCAGTGTATCTCCGACAAGTGAGGCTACCACACCTGTGGTGTTCTCAAAGCCCGCCTTGCCATGGGCTCCACAGTTCCTTGAGGTCATCCCTGGTGTCCTAGCTCTCCTGCAGGATTCCCTGCTGGTCTCTTTTCTGTTGGTCACTTCCCTTCTTATACACCTGCAAACACTTGACAGATGGCAGGTGTGCGTTCCAAATTTGAATTGCCCGGTTGCAGTTAGAGGAGAACTTGGGACATGCCTGACCTTTACAACACTCTGCAGGCCTCTTCCTCACTAGTGTTCACTACTCCTAGTTGCCTCTTCCTCCTCCCATTACTATAGTAGTTTGAGTGAGGGGAGATGTTTTGCAATAGCCCATAAAGGAAGAGGAAGAGGGTTGTTGGTACTTAATTGGAAAAGGGAGATGAGATATAAATATATATGGGCCGGATGAAATGTGTGAAAATGGAGATGATTGATAATACCCTACAGAGGAAGATGAAGAGCAGAGATATTTTGATAACCTCCTAATTTTACCAAGGGGTTTGAATGTGGTATAATTATATGAGGTGTTCTTGTTGAAGTTTCGTTCTAAGTTTCTTGACATCAGAGTGTGATTTCAAAAGAAGAACTCAAGGAGGTTTGACAGTATTCTCTAAAGGCTTTAGGGGCCAAGGGATCATTTTGGAATGGAAACAAGGGAGTACCAAGTCTCACCTGACAACCGTCTCCCTCCACACCCTTACCTGGCCACCTGAGAGGAAGACTCAAGGGGAGTAGATGGGAGGACACCCTCAGATTCCTCACAGGAGGCAGATAACAAAGCAGTCAGTGTCTGTTTCTTGGACTGAATAGTATGACATATGCCATCTGTTGAGAGCAGAGAGGAAGGCCTGGAGGAGCATGGAACCATGAGGGCGGGTTGTAGGAGTGTCGAGCTTCACTGATTTTTCTGTGAGCAAGCAGTGAAGATTCAGGGAGGCAAGTGTCACACCAGTCAATGTCTGTTTTAATAAAAGCAGTGTACGAGACACATGCCATCTTGTGACACCATGGAGCCAGAGGATCCAAGAAACCATATAGGCATCTTATGGGTAGGTCACACTAATATGCTTTGCTGGCCATGAGCCATTGAGATTCAGGGATACTGGTGACACACCGGTCAATGTAAATATTTTGAATTAAGTGACTGAGACACATGCCACTGAATTACACATAGAAGGAGGAGTGGGAGTGGGAGTAGCTGCCAATCCCAAATGGCAGCTTGTGGAAGAGACATGCATACCTGATTTTGTAGGGAGGCAGAAGCTGAGCTTTGTGGTGGAGGTGATACAACAGTCAGTTTGTATCCATAGAAGAATGTGGATGATGCAAATGCCATTGGGTAACACTTGGGAGAAGGATCAAAATGAGCAGGTAAACTCAGAGGGCAGCTTGTGGAAGAGGCATACTTACCTGAATTTGCAAAAAAGTCAGCAGCTGATATTTGGGAAGCTGAAAGACCATTCAATTAGTGCACAGCACATCTGAAATAACATGCCAGCACTGAAACGAGACAGAGGCTAGAGGAAACATGCTGCTTGTGGTCTTTTCCCACCTGTACTGTTCAAACCAGAATTACACATGGTCAATTGAAGGTTTCGTTTTAAAATGAAAGTGTAGGAAGCAGTTCAATCTTGCACTTCAGTGCATTGTACTGAACGTTTCCTTAAAAAGCAGGCACATTTGTTTGGGGGTTTGTATTGTGCATGGGAGGGGGCTTGGGGATGGAGATTGTGGGGAGCAGGGCAGGCCAGCAAGATACATAGTTCCAATGCTTCTTTTTATGCACTTCATTCACTGGACCAATGTATGATCCATTAAAGTCCAGATGGGAACAAGCATTGCAGCTGGAATACAGTCATACCGGGGTGAATTATAAGAATAACCCCTGTAGTTTTAATAGAAGAGCACTCCCTACCTGTCTTGGGCTCTTTTGCAGGGCACATTTGCCCAAAGAACGTCTCAAGCCCCCCAAGCCCCACCAAGCATTTCCTTAGGTGTCCAGTTCTCTTACAGATCACTGCCACTCTTCCTGGTGGGTAGTTACCCTGTGAGGGCAATCCCTCCCCATGACTGACTCATCATTTCCCACTGCACAATGCTATAGAGGTGGGAAGGGTGGTGGAGCTCCATTGCCTCGTCAGGCTGGCCACCAAAATGATGTGTTCATGAACCCATTGTCCTCAATATAAGTGGTAGGTGTCGTCATGCCTCCTAATGTGTTGAGGGAGCCCTCAAAATGATGGGTCTCAGCAGTTGCCAAGATTGGCCTGACTGGACAGGTGCAAGGATTTTCCATGCAGCCAGGTCACTAGCAAGCAATGCTGCGGACGATGACTTGTTCATTTCTTATACTTTATTGTTCCTCCTGGGAATGTGGTTCCTGGTGGCCATCATTAGGATTAGGGATGTAAAGGTGTTTGTGCTTTTATACATTTGACTATGCACAGTAGAAAAAGGCAACATTCAGTTTTTTCAGTTGTATTTGGGGAAACTGACACACTGTCAGTACACGGAACAAACACTAAAACAAAAGGTCAGCAACATGTGCTACAAAAACTTGTACAAGCCTAAGAAGCTAGACAAAAGACCAAGACTGAACACGAACAATTGTCCAAACAATCTCTCTACACTACCCTGCCACTGCAACCCCCCTCAAAACACCCTCCCAGTGTGAGCCTGTCATTGGGTGCCAAAAGAGCAGGATGTCAACTGGGGGCCGCATATAGAGGGACAAACTTTCTTTGGGAGATTCTAGGGCTATGATTGGATGAAAAATCTCAACGAATTGGCCTGAGAGGGCTCCAACTGGCATGATTAACTTGACTAATAAACGTCATTCGACCTAAGAGCTGAGGCCCCTGTGTTGACAAAAGAATCATCCCACAAGTTCCTAAGGGTCGCTGTAAATTCAACCCGAGTGTCATGATCACACGTAACACACCCACAGGATGTAGCCGTCACAAGAGTAGAGACATGGAAGTAGGCTGGACCACTTTAGTTGTGGATGGCAAAAGCGCTCCATGGCCGGTGTAGGCACACCGTGCAAACATAAGCCCAGCCTCCTCCAAGATGGCCACCAGGGATGGATGCCACCCGGAAACCAACATAGCCCCCAAGGACCCCCATTGTCTTAATCAGGCTATGCAGTCTACACCCACAGGTGTGGCGCAGGACTATAAAGATCACGCTCAGTGCCGTAACCGGTGCTTGACGTTAGTCCTGCTGGCAATAAGATGCTTACGACTTACCACCTCAGCTTGTCCTGCATCTCTGCACCTCCTGTTTCAGCACTTACCGTTTCTCTGGATCCTTGTCGTCATGTCGCTTCTGGCCTACAGAGAAAAGCTCAAAAGAAGGTGATTGCTCACCCTGGAACACGCTGCGCACATCTCCATCTCAAGTGTGCTCCCAACATACCTGCTTTTTCGCTGTTGCATCTTGACTACTCTTCAGTTGCTCTGTTTTATGGGCGCACTCTGCTATATAATGTCCTTCCCCTTGCCTTGCTCTTAGGGCCTACGACAGAACTCATCCACACTGTGCTACTTTGGGGGAAGGAGTGGTTTGGAACACACACCTGTCCATCAGAAGGACGGATGCTCCCACACGGCACCAGCTAAGCGTAACACCGAGATTCATAGTCATCAATATCCTGTTCCATTCATGTAGGGACAAATCATCCCAAAAATATATGAGGGTCCCGCCAGGCCAGTTTTTGCCGAGTGTGTCCTTGCCTAGCCCTGAAAATTGTCAATACCATATACACATCCTGCTTTTCCCATGTTCTTCATCTTGTAGTTATCGACTTCATGAGCAATGACTTACCACTTGATGGGAAGGTAAGTGTGGTTCAGAATTGGTGCTCCTACTCTACCTACTCCTACAATGTCTGAAATATGTTAAGAAGGCTGTAGCCATGCCAAATCTTCCCCTACAACCAGCTGAAAAACGCCAATTTACTTGGTGAAATTCAAAAGGTGGCTGGCTTTTGCAATAGCCAGACCCAGAACAACAATATGTAAACCTGAGCATCGTCAAATACTTTGTAAAGGTTGTTGTGTTCTTCTGCTTTTTGAGGAGGCCAATTGCATTTTAGCCTGTATGATACGTCACTCAGCAAGATGCTGCCACTTGTGTATCTTTTGAAATTTGATTTCCCAAAATAGTAAATTAACATGACTTCTGTGGTGGTGAAGAAATAAAAACACCTCTCAACCTCCCACTGGATCCATACATTAATGGGATGAAGGGGAATATGGCGTTCCTTTGGCCATATTTTCATGAAACATGATTTAAAGTCAAGGTGACAACATTTACCAGCTTTTGTGTGAAAGAATGAGGAACACAAAGGGGTCATTATTTGCATTAGAATGTGCTATACATGTATTGTGTTGCAGTGAAGAAACATTCAAGGCCTTTTTAGAATGCAAAGGAAAAGCCAAAGGTCTGCGGTAAGCAACCAAGTGTACGTCTTTCCAGCTTCATTGAAGGTTGTCGCACAGTGTGTGTTGCACAGCGAGTCCCTTAAACATCTGATACTTGTTCAGGTAGCCTCAAAGCAGGATTTTGTAAAAGGAATATAATTCACGCCGGTATAGCACAGACATCTCCTCAAGTCTGACATGCTGTGTGAATTGGGGTCCCCACACAAGTCACTAGGGCCATTGAGGTCCACGTGGTTAAGATCTGTTTTCAACACAGGCCAACTGTGTAGTGATGATGATCCTCTCCAGCTCTGTCATGGCAAGCGGTTCATGTGGCCATCTGTATTTGTTCAATTAGCTGCAGAAACCCTAAGCTGCAACATGGTAAGGGTGCAGTATGAACATAGATGTATTGCTGCTGTGACTATTGTGTCAGACCATGGGAGATGTTTCTCCGCAACAAATGTGATAGTACTGATATTCCTAAAAATTAAATAGCATCATATCTCCAAAGGAGGAAGAAGAAGAAGAAGAAGGAGAAAAGGAAGAAGAAGAAGAAGAAGAAGAAGAAGAAGAAGAAGAAGAAGAAGAAGAAGAAGAAGAAGAAGAAGAAGAAGAAGAAGAAGAAGAAGAAGAAGAAGAAGAAGAAGAAGAAGAAGAAGAAGAAGAAGAAGAAGAAGAAGAAGAAGAAGACACCAGAACCGTCACTTGAACGTTCACACAACCGATTTACATGATGACAATTTTTGGGCAAACCAGCCACAGTCATACCAATGGGGGTCACAAGGAAAGGTTACTCAGTTTAACTGAATGTGTTCTAATATTTCCCATAGGAAAGGCTGTTTATGTTGTTTTAGGGCACACAGGGCCTCATTACGAGGCTGGCGCTGACGGAATGAAGGGGGCCGGTACGGGACCGCCCCTTCTTTCCGTCAGGGCCGATTACAAGCTTCCCATTTTGGGACCCGGATCGGATTCCTGGTAAAACCAGGCATGCTTTCCGGGTCCCGCGAGGGGAAGAAGGAGGTAACAATGGGACACTTGTAATGTGTCAAACTCAAGCCCCATTCCCATTGAGCCCTATGACCGGTCATACCTCATTGCAGGAACCCGGTAAACAAGCCCGGTTTGGTGGCAGCCATGGAGCTAATACCTCCATGGCTACCGCCAAACCTGTTATGAGGGCCACAGTGTTGGAAAGAACAGAAGAGAATTACATTGTTGTGTGACACCAAGTGAAAATGGAACAGGGGAAAGTACAAGAGAATATATATTTTTATTTTTATTTTATCCATATTTGAGTGAGGGAAAAACATGTAAGATAAGAAAGGAGGAGTTAAACACAACATACAGAATGGGTTTAAATAGACAACTACCACAAACAAAAAAGGACACCTGCAAAGTCCTCCCCCAGACCAAAAGTCTCCTAAAACACATAAAACTGCTCCAAAAGCAACATGTTGGAAAACGTAGTTGCTACACAACTACTTACCAGAATTTATCAAATCCACCATCTAAATGACTATCAGGTTTCCACCCCAACTGTAGCATACAGACTGCAACAATGCAGGCAGTGGATGATGCCCTCAAAATCATAGATAAGGGTGAGTCATGCCTCCTCGTCCTCCTTGACCTTGCAGTGCATTCAACACTGTCGAACACTGCATCCCTCTCTCTGTCTGGCACTGTCCTGAATTGGTTTATCTCCTACCTCTCATGCAAACACCAGGCTGTTCAAATGAACTTGTTGAATTGTAACTGACTCCAGGTCTTCTGCGGAGTCCCCAAGGGTCCATTCTGTCACCACTCCTTTTTGACCTTTAAACAGAGCCTTTGGGCACTCTACTCAAAGATCAAAATAGATCTATCCAGCACTATACGGACAAGACTAAGTTGTACATGAGAGTAGACAGTGCACCGGATATCATTTGTCTTCATGATTACCCAGACATCATCCTATCCTGGATGTTGACTGCCTACCTCAAACTAAACTCATCCAAGACGGAATTCATCTTCATCGGTCAGCCTACTAACAAATTACTTGTCCAACAATGGCTCAGTGATATACGCCTAGAAGGATTTGATCCACAACTCTCATTAAAATCCTGAGGCTTCTTCATTGACAACAGCATGTACTTCCAGAAACATATAGCCAAGAATGCCCAAATAGCCTGGCTCAGAAACTCTACCCTTTGAAATATGAAACTCGTCATACCGCCGCATACTTTCAGACCATTGTGCAGGCTCTTGTAGTCTCACACATCAATGGGGGATATGCTCTCCTGACAGAGCTTCCAGCTGTACACTTGACTCCCCTATAATCCTCCCACCTTATTGCAGCACATGTTATTACAGGAGCATGGAAATGGGATCAAATTACCCACATTCTTTGCAAACTACATTGGCTTCCACTCCAAGCCAGGATACTGTTCAAGACTGCATGTATTATCAACAAAGCAGTCACAAGTAGCACACCTGCAGACTGGCAGCTGAACTCCACATTATCTGGTGGCAAACGCTCCTCGCACAGCAAATCGACCACCGGCTTGATCCAAGACAAATCTGCAAAGAGAGGATCTGCAAACAATCCTTCTCTTGTCATGCACCCACCTTCTGGAACTTGATCCCATTGTCGGCTGGGAATTCCCCCACAATTCTCCAATTTCGCGAACACACAAAACACGGCTCTTTCAACAACATGTGACAAAGGACTAATTGAAATGAATGCCATACTGATGCACAGACCTCACAGTACTGCGCTACTCTAAAAGATGGCACCCCCAAAGCTGGCTAACCACATTCTATACATCTCTCCACTACCTGCAAGCTAGGTCCACACTTTAATCTGTAAAAGTATATTTTGCATGAATACGGCCTGATAGTAAACGATTGGCCTAAGCACATTTGCACTATAAATTGCATTGAATGAACCTGAGTTATCCGCCTTTTTGATTTCCACTTGCTTTCTGTCCCATGTTTACAATTGTTTTTTTGGCTCCAGCAGAGCAAAATTAACTTTGTACTGTTTCCATGATGTCAACGTAGATAAGAATGCTGAAGCTGCTAAAGTGGATTGTTTGTCCTACACTGAGAAACCTTGGAGTTAAACAAAAGCCGTAATAATCAGTAATTTAGATACCATCTGTTCCAATAGTGCCTTCTCCGTTCAAACAGCAAAGTAGAATGATGAATAGTTGAACATGCTCTTCTTGCAGAAATCTGTGTTTTCGCTCCTTGAAACTAAACTGACTTTAAACTCTACTGTTTCCATGATGTCAACGTAGATAAGAATGCTGAAGCTGCTAAAGTGGATTGTTTGTCCTACACTGAGAAACCTTGGAGTTAAACAAAAGCCGTACTAATCAGTAATTTAGATACCATCTGTTCCAATAGTGCCTTCTCCGTTCAAACAGCAAAGTAGAATGATGAATAGTTGAACATGCTCTTCTTGCAGAAATCTGTGTTTTCGCTCCTTGAAACTAAACTGACTTTAAACTCAAGAACAAATGATAGACAAATATAAGTGAGCAACATAAGGAATGTTACCTTTGTGTCTTATATTTGAAAAACATGTGAAATGTTTAAAGGAAACCAACAAACTATTCAAAGATGTTTAAGCATAGAGGCGTGGCCAACTGGCGCGGCATGGAGACAGGATCCTTCAGTGCTCCCGAGGCCGCCAGCCGTATCCTGCAATATCCTGCCCAAATAACAACTGCGAATGAAGAAAAAAAGGTTTTTCCAGTAGCAGAATATAGCCGGCCCTATATGCTGTAACCTGAGCAAAAACTGTTGGCCAAATCCGAAGAAATCAGCTGAAGGAAAATGAAGCGACCGCATCCACAAGAAATCCAAGATGGCTGTTGAGTGTGAGCGTAGCAACGTTCTACATTCTGGAGCCCGCTGAAGCGAAGCGGCACACAGACAGCCGCTGGAACCCAGTAGGCGGACACTGACGCACACTCGCCTTATTGTTTGGAGGTAGGGAGTGTCCCGTGGCCCCTGCGTGCACCCGCACATCTGCAGACCACAGGTGGCAGCGGTAAAGAGAGAGCTGTCTCACGCGGCGATCAGCATCGAGCCTCCCAGCTTCCCTCCCCCAAGCAGTCACACCAAGCGTTTGCGGGCGCTCCGTGTAACGTTGAGCGCCTACTGACCTGTTCACTCCATCGGTGGCCGGAGCCCAGACCATGAACATTCCGGTAAGGAGAGTGGAAGGCGGGAAGTGGACTCTGAACCCTGCCGGGGAACATCGTGAGGGGAAACCACCGGCCCACCTGCCTAGCGGGGCAGATGTGTTTTTATCACGTACCAGAGCCGTGGTGGAATATAGAGCCGGCCCATCCAGGGACTGCAAGGAGTGAGAGGGCAGCCCTAACCGTGTGAAGCCTGCAGTACAACATAAGCTCCCACATAAACAGCTAAAAGAGACACCGCCCTAGGCAGAAATACCAGCACAACAACGCTGGAAGCATGCAGACAGACCCAGGAGGGGGGGCTCAAAAGCTGTGGTCTACGAACCAAGCAGCTCGGATATTGGAAGAAGGTCCTCCTGTTCTGCCCACGAGATCACCTCAAAACTGAGTTCAGTCACAGCCACCTCATTGTACGAGACCCCAGTAGCACAACCTCTCAGCTTTTGGACAGCTGAAGAGGCAAACTAATAAACATTCAAAACCTGTTATGGACTGAACTCCTGCCCAAACACCCACTCTAACACGGATTGGGGGAACGAGATTGGATGAGCTAGAACGGGAAGACGGTGGTGGGCTGCCAACATATACCACCTACCAGCCGTGTGTCTACGCATTCTGTACTGCCTCACAACAAGACACACCCCGCGTCAGGTGACACAAATGCATAAGTGCACAACGGAAACCTGAACTCACCCCTGATTCAAAGTGAAACCAACTCTGGGACACTCTGTCACCCATAGAAGCACCAGAAAGACTGCACTAACAACCCAAACAAAGGGGTGCTAAACAGTGAGACAAAACACACAGATTTTTAAAGGAGGGTGTTCTACCTCCAAGACTGAGGACCCTGTGAAAACTGATACTGCACATAACTACCAAATTCGAGCTGCAACAAGTGGAATAAACAGTCCACACCTGTAAATCGCAAAGGCACTATTCTGAAAACAGGGAAGGAACACACGAACGTGCAAACTATAACAAACACAGCTGTAAACAGTGATCTGCAGGCTGAAGTCATTCCTGGCAAACAGCAGAATCAATAAACCAAAAGCCCTCACCGTGCAATCCCTAAACACCGCCTCCCGCTGGGCTTTACGACCCTGTGGACAACAAATCCAGAACACCTGTGGGACAAGATTGCCAAACCCTCCCTCCACAAAACAAAACTAATCCCCACGCTACAACAACAACCTCACAACATGGGGAAAGATAAGCCCAGGAAAACCTCCACACAAAGCAGGATAGAACAATATACAACCACACCACTGTCTTGCTCGCTGGAAAGGTCGGCGTCAACTGAACTAGAGAACACAGACATCTCCCACAGAGATGTGTTGGGTGCTATTGTCAGCTCCAGAACATCAATGGAGAAGAAAATGGACAGTATTGGTGCCAAAGTATCCCTATTGAGACATGACCTGCAAAAGCTAACTGCATGCACCGGGGAGGCGGAAGCACGCATATGGGAGACCGAAGACAATCTGCGGGGGGTCAACCGTCAGATGTCTGGTATTTTAGACAATATTAAAACCCTGGAAGGAAGAGTGGATGAAAGTGAGGGAAGGTCGAGGCGCAACAACATCCACATCCTCAGCCTCCCTGAGAAGGCGGAAGGGGCATGCATGGAACTATTCCTTGAAAAATGGCCCACAGACACATATGATATGAAATACTTCTCCAAATACTTTTCTATTGAGCGGGCACATCGCATGTCAACTGGTAGAACTGCACCAGGTGCACCACCGCGCACAGTCATCACAAAATTCCTAAATTATAGGGATAGAGATGCCATACTGCAAATGGCAAGGCCAAAAGGATCCATCACCTATAATGGCTCTAAAATCCCTTTCTTCCTTGACTTCACTGCAGAGGTGCAAAAAGCGCGTCAATCCTTTGACCCACTCAAAAGACGTCTGCAATCATTGGGAACCAAATATGGTGTAATCTTCCCTGCTCAACTAAAAATATTCCATAACGGCACAACAGTGCATTTCACAGACCCTGAAGAAGCATGGAATTTGGCATATAGAAGGTGATTGGAGCACAAGGTGGAAATCAGGGGGCGAACACAATAGACCACATCCATAGAGACCACCAGACATCAGACTTCAACAGCAGCAGGAAGAAATGCCACAGCAGGAAAATGCATGATAGGAAACGGCAACAGACAAAGCAAACAGAACCACTGGAATGTAAAGACAATGAAGCCCAGCTTCAAAACAGATCTACAGTTCATAAAACACACAACGGCTTGCGGCCAAACACAACCTGCCCCCCTGACCAGAAAATGTACGCATAGCATTAGGCAAAAGTACTAGACTGCCTAGTTCCATTGTCTGAATATAGACGGCAAAACTGAATCAGAATAGAGTTATTATTATAAGCGACTTGAAGTTTGCGAATCATTGCATAAAAATTACGAGTGCATAGTTTTGTTTAATTAAATGTTTAAGTTATAAAGGGTCGACAGATGCCTCAGTTGGGGGTGAAGCATGGGGATGGGGGAGTTGAATATATGTTCAAAAGATGGAAAAGCTCAATGGAAAACCGAAACCTACATAAACCAGGTGTTAATCAAACACTGACCATTGTTCCCTGCCACAAGACAAGCGTAAGCAACACCCCCACTCCGGGAGGCTTCACTGTTATCTGTAACCATGACTGCTAACGTACCTCCACAAGATAATAAGACTCGAGCCTTAAAACGTCTTACCTGGAATGTAAATGGCCTAGGAAACAGCCTGAAAAGACGACCAGTACGACAGTTCCTGACTAGGCATAGACCAGATATAGCCTTCCTAACAGAGACTCACCTGGCAGGTCCAACCAATGCATTATTCAAGTGTTCCAACTATCATACAACAATACAGGTAGGCCTCATGATGGGAGCCAGAGGGATACTGATATTAATACACAAAAGACTGCCATTTACCCTCACAAAAACAACGCAAGACACTGAGGGCAGATTTACGTATTTGACAGGTACGCTCTGGAACATAACAATATCCCTGTTGGCGATCTATGCCCCGCCCGCACTACAAACCACGGTAATAGAAGATATAACGCCCTTGCTAACCAGTGATACCTCTGACACCTTGGTCCTAGGAGGCGACTTCAATGATGTCATGAACAATATACAGGATTGCACACACCTGATAGTGACAGTGATACGAGGGGAAATCATTTCCTGGACAGCAACACAAAAGAAAATATACCTAGAATCACTGAAGGAGGCAGAGGCAAACGTAAAACAAGCAGAAAAGACATCTAACCCAGGACTGTCCTGCACAAACAGAGCTTTGGTTCTGGCTAAAAAAAATAAACATTACATTGAATAATGCCAAACAGGCACATAGAGCAATGCCAGCCAGAATTTATGAAACAGGTGACAAGGCGGGGAAGATGCTATCCTGGCTCGAATGGAGGGATGAGGGCCACAACCAAGTAAGAGCAATCACACCCCAAAATTCGGAACCACAGCTGGCAGATGCGGATATGGCTGAAGAGTTTGCAAGATACTACGAGGAGCTATACAAGGCACCTGCAGCTCCCCCTGAGACCTCCATACTGGAGGAAATCACCTCCCGTCCCTAAGTGTCGAACAGATTGCTAACCTAGAAAGGGAAATCACGGAAGAAGAGATTACAGCAGCCATGATGCAGCTCCAATCCGGAAAGACACCCAGTCCAAATGGCTTTCCCATAGAAACTTGGAAAAAGATAGGTGGTAATGAACTGGCCCCCCACCTACTCAAAATGTACCAACAGGTCCGAACCACAGGGTGCCTGCCAGTGGACCTAAGGAAAGCTACGATAATTGTAATACCTAAAGCAGACAAACCCACAGATAACTGTAGCTCATACAGGCCGATCTCCCTCATTAACAGCGAGGCAAAGATACTGGCCAAATTGCTAGAGACACGCCTACAGCAGGTCATATCATCTCTGGTTCACCCAGATCAATGTGGCTTCATGCCCGGTAGATCCACAAGAATGAACATAAGGAGAATACACTTGAACGTGCCCAGACCCTGAATATTCCCTTAGAAGTACTCGCAATAGACTTGAAAAGGCGTTTGATTCCATCCACTAGGGGGCACTTTGGGGGATCATGCGTAAAAACGTATTCCGAGAACAATTCCTATCCTGGGTCCAACTACTGTACAACGCACCAATGGCCGAAGTCAGAGTGAATGGCTGGACATCACGATCCTTTGCCTTGTGAAAAGAGACTTAGCAAGGTTGCCTCCTATCAGCCCTCCTCTTTGCTCTTTGCGTTGGCCATGGAACCACTGGCTCAGCTACTGAGAGAAACATCTACATGGAGAGGCATCCCAGGCGGGCCAGAATGGGAGGACAAAGTCTCACGGTATGCAGATGACTTATTGATATATCTGCGAGACCCCAAGGTGACAAGCCCAGTAGTGACACAGCTACTCCAAAAATACGGGACCTTTAGTGGCCTAAAAGTGAATTGGTCCAAATCCACACTATTTGCATTAAACCAATTGGGTATGGAGGCCCCCGAGCCCTGCCCATATAGAATAGCCCCCGATCACTTCCAATACCTGGGTATCAAAATCACAAGAAACCTCAATGATTACACACTTAACAACTTACAACCCATCACAGAGCGTTTTGCAGGGGATGTGCAGCATTGGATGTCCCTACCCTTGAACCTACTAGGTCGAGCTGCACTGTTCCTCGTTACTTATATATACTCCAGAATGCCCCTCTGCATATACCTGTGAAGACGTTCCAAAAAATAGACTGCACACTCAGAAAGCTCCTATGGGGAGGTGGACGCCCGAGAATAGCCCTTCAAACACTGCAAAGGTCGATATGGGAAGGCGGCATTGGCCTGCCAAGGCTACAAACATACTACTGGGCTAGCAGATGTCTGTAATAAATGATGCACTGCATGCAGAAGCCACAATACCGCATGTACGAGAATCACCTCCCTTGGAACTATATTCTGCAACACCCAGAGTAAACCCCCCGAAAAATGGCATCACAGACGTCTCGCAGCTGGGCAGAATCACATACTTTTATAGGTTAGGGGGACAAAGTGACGCCAATACAACTGCTATGGAACAATAGAAATCTCCTTGAAGTAGCTAAATTGACGAAATGGCCAGTGTGGGTGGGATGTGGTACATAAAAAGGGAGAGACATTATAGTAGATGTACTATCAGACCCTACGATGAACTGATTATGTCGGTTAACCTCCCAGAAGCGGAAAGATACCACTACACACAGCTCCGCCATGCACTACAACAGCACCTCCCTACCCTCTCTGACATGTCAGATAGTACTCCACTAGAACGAAACGTAGTTACAGACCATATCCAGGCAAAAGTCACCACAGTGATGTACAGTGTCATCACCTCCTTTGCCACACCAGAACTGGTCCGGCTTAAAACAAAATGGGAAACTGAAGCCGGGGAGATCATGCCGGAAGACTGGGTTCAGATACTAATGTACCACCGCAACGTCACCATATCAACCAGGTTACGACTAGTCCAACTGAAAATATTACACAGGATCTATTATCCGAGGGTAGCCCTGTATCGCTGGGGTAAAATAACAGAACCTAACTGCTTACGCTGCCATAGAGAGGAAGGAACCTTCTTCCACACATTATGTGAATGCCCAAATATTAGCCACTACTGGCACCAATGCTGCGATTTCCTTACAAGAGTCCTGAAACAGACGATCCCCAAAGACCCCAAGCTACTGCTACTAGGGGCAGACAGCGAGGTACACCTGTCAAGATACATAAAACTCTGCTTCATGACTGCAACAGCAATAATCAAAAGAAATATAGCGCAACTATGGGGAGCTGCAGAAACGCTGCAAGTAAGCCAATGGATCACTGATGTACACATTTGCATCGCCATAGAAAGGAGAGTATATAAAGCCAGGGGATGCCCTGAAAAAGCATACAAGATTTAGCAATGATGGGAAGATACGATGTGAACTTTGAAATCTTTAATAACATAACACCATAGAATGTGGGCTATGAACGTTGCAATGGAGAATTTACCATAAAACATGTATTGTATGTGATCTGTATGAGCGCGTATTCCATCGAATGTTATTGTTGTTATTTTGATCTGGCCCGGTAAGGACCAGTGGTTGTATGTTATAAAACCAATAAAATATGATATTAAAAAAAAACGATGTTTAAGCATGATTTAGTTATGTGGATAGGCCATGGACCCTAGGTAAATGTATTACACGAAGAGGGGCTGGATGATGTGTCCAGGATTGTGGAAAACAGCTTCCTATTAATAAATGTACATTATACTTTGACCTCGTGACTGGTGTATTTATATTATGTGGTATTAAGCCTCGATATTCTTTAATCTTTCAAATCAATAAAAACATATTTTTAAAACAAATGTTTTATGAAATTGTCCTGTATGCTCTTCCTACCGGCAACAACAAACTCACAAAAGAAGTAAGATATTGGCTCAATCTTTTACAGGCCTTAGAAGCTTCTTTAGATAGTTCACAACCATGAATTAGAATGTTGAACTCCCTATTCGAGTTTTGAGCCTGCCAATCAGACCATCTGACTCAATACTCACATTGGTTCAAGCCACCGGAAAAGCCATGATCATCATGCACCACAGGTCAAACCACCCTAAAAGCTTTGAGCACCACATGGGATTCTTTTCAAATGGATCAAGCAGTCCCCCTGCCCCAACCCCAGTATGACAAAAGGAACATAAATATATCTAAGTTAAACACGCTTGCCTTCATGTGTAGCATTTGCTGCTGAAAGCATTGCAGTTTCATCACACCATAAACAGCAGAACCTGCTATTAACCTATTTATTATCTTATCAATCTTGGAAGGTTTAAATGTTGAGGCAGCACACCCAGGATTCCGTCCTTAAAACTGCAGACTAAATGCAATCTGAAAAGCAAGCACTTAACTCAAAAAATCTCTCTTCTGAGCACTTTTCTATTAAGGTCTGGCCTGTTGTGAAACCGATAACAAGTATGTCTGTAATTAGCCTAGAGTCTTGATCATGATTTACTATTTACAGAAACCATATTTCCATCCATACAATTATCCCACAACCAAAGTTGGAACTCATTTATTGGCCTAGGAAGAATGAAAGGCTAAGTTGGCCATGTCCGTATTCAGAAACTGTGACTTGCCGATCACACTGAGATCATAGCAGCAAGCACTCAACACACTGAGCTATCTTACCTGCTTATGAACACGTCTGCACACAGTTTCACAATGCTCTTTAAGTGATACTTGCAATCAGACTGGGTTTTTTCCTTTTTCTATCACATTGCAGACAATTATATAACTGGCACTGAAAGAATGTTACTGAATCAAGATTACTTTCTGAATCTGCGCATAACGTTGCATTCATTAATAATGGAAGGATTACTGTGTTGTCCCAGTGGTTGTACTGAATTTCCCTTGGCATTCCTTGTGGACGTCAACTATCTGTCAAGGCTATTTGCACACATTAGAAATGATCCAAAAACCAATTTCAACCGGCATTCCTTGATGACGAAAAGAGAGCTGTGGAAATTGAGTCCTCCTCACCCTCAAAGGAATCTAATTTCCAATACATTGTGACTGGATGTGTCTAAAAATGCAATCTCGGAATTATATTTTAATCAGAGTTTGCAGAAATATGAGATTCAACATTGATCCTGAAGCGCTTGTTCACAAATTCAGACTGTGCATGATGGTCGCAGAAAATGCAGTTGCCTGTCCTACTCTTCTTGAATGATTTAATTAAAAAAAAGTAATACAAACCATGGCGCTATTACCACCATGGTTGGTGCCGGTATTGTAACGAGTCCGCCAATGTTCAATGGGGAATTACCACCCCATTCCAAGGTTGGCGGGGCAGTAATTCCCCATTGAACATTGGCCCGTCCCCATTCCCATTTTTGCCCCATAGGGCTCAATGGGACTGGGGAAGGCGCTAAGCACGGTACTGCAAATTGTGGTACCGTACTTATCACCAAGGTCCCTTTGCGGGTCCCTACTTTAACGGCTGGTCTAGACCAGCCGTTCAGGTCGGGTCCCGCAATGGGACCTCGTAGCAAGGCGCTAATGGGTTAACGGCGCTGAAGCCTTTTACGGCGCCTTTAACCCCTTAGCGCCAGAGTCATATATTTTACTGCATGGGCCAGCTAGTGTATAATCCTGGAATCACTTGAATAACTCATATCTGGCAATATTGTTCACCTCCTGCTTTATTATGTTTACAATGTATGTATAACTCTCACTGTCATGGACAACATTCACAGCAATGTGATGACCACATCTGGGCACACGTATAGAGAGAACATGACATGGAACTTTTAAAATGTCATGTGTGTTCTTATAGGAACAATGTTCAGTACTATATATTTGGACTGAGAAAGGCATTGTCATCAGAAATCGGTTTTATCCAGTGTTCCAGTACATTGATAACGATAGACTTTGTTTTCCATCTCAATACTGAAATAAAATAACAATAATGATAACAATAATAATAATAATAACATATGCTCTCATCACTTTCCAAATTGTGTCTCCAGCATTGATATGTGTATGTTTGTTTGTTTGTTTCTTTATTTATAGCGCACGCCAGACCCGAAGGTATCAGGGTGTGAGGACATCAATACTTTTAGCTTAAAGGTTACCAGATTACATATTTAGATACATACAGGTTAATACATATAAAACACTTGGTACACATGCATTACAGATGTGAATTCACATTAGTCGCGCAGGGTACAGTTGAGTTATACAGTCAATTAGCAAGTAATGCTAGGGTTACTGATCGTTTCCTTTAAGCCAGTTGATAATATTTAATCTGAAGAGTGGGTAGGATTGGTCAGTTCTTAAAGTCGGTGGGAGGGAGTTCCACAGTTGTGCCGCTTTGACAGGGAAGCTACTCCCTCGGGCTGTAGACATTCTTAAGTAAGGTACTAAAAGGACATTTGTGTAGGCTGTTCTAGTGGGTCTGGTTGTGACTCTTCTTTTGAATCTCTCTGTCAGGTATTTCGGTGCTAGGTTGTTGAGGCATTTAAATGTTAGGGATGCTGTTTTAAGTTTGATTTTGTCCACGGCGGATAGCCATTTGGATTGTCTTCTGGTTGCTGATCTATGTTCTCTTTTGGAGATTCCTAATGTTGTTCTAAAACATTATTTAGCAATATTTGCATTTTCTGAGCGATGTATTTGTTAGATCCCAAATAGAGAGCGTTGCAATAATCCAACTTAGACAGTACAAGTGCTCTTGCCAAAGTGGTACAACTGATTGTAGAGGTATGGTTTTGCTGATCTGATTACTTACTCTTGTAGGCTGTGGTTGATGCCATAGCATTCACCTGTTGGGTCACGGTAAGGCTAGAGTCGGGGTAGAAACCTAGTGTTTTTACTTCTTTGGCCACTTTAATAGAGTGGCCGTCTATGACGAAGGCTGTGTATTCCTGGCTGAGTTTATTAATGTTTGGTGCTAAGACTAACACCAATGACATCAAAGACTCCATTGCATTACGGAAAAGCAGCATTATATCTTCCACAAACAACTTCAATACTGGAACCAAACTTTGGGCACTGATGTAGTCCAAATGCTCTCCTCCACAGTGCACCACCAAAACATCAGGACTACAAAAAGTAGCCATGTTTCTACAAACAGCAAGCAGTGCCTGCAAATTACGCCCAGGCACACTGCACTATAAATCCTCCAGGCCTGGAAAACCAAGATTTGCATAAAACCCTCTTGCCTTTGCATAGCTCTTCAGATCACAAACACATGAATCTCCCACTATCCATACAATAACTCAAGCTATCTTCACTACACAAACAACACACAACAATAAAAAAAAACAGTATTATACGCCCTTTCCTGTTAAGTGCACCCTGAACACCTGATTGGATAACCCCAACAGTCCCATTTCCATGCCAGGCATGCTGAGAAGGCCTGGATGTGGTACGTGCATTTCTCGAATTACTGCAGTGTTGGCGGATCCCGTAACACTCGGGCAGCCCTTCTTCCCTTTCCACTTCACACTTTGCAGCACTCTCTCATTGGCTACTGGTAAACAGTCCCACAACCATTCACCAATCACATCCATGATCTCTACATTGAACTCTATCAACTCAATACAATACTGCAGATCTACTGTTCAACACTCAGAACACAGGTCTCGTATTATTCCCAAGGTCCTGCATCCATCAACACAAACTAAAGGTATGCATATGTATTGTAATGTACAAAGTGAATAGAAACTACATATATCCATACATGCCACCATTCTCGACAACCTAGGAGGGACATTCAACTCTAGAAAGCGGGAGAAAAGAATTTACACATAGGAATGCATTGGGGTTTTTCTTATTTCACACAGGAGTGAAAAAGAAATTGCAATCTTTTTTATATAAAAATCGTGAGTCTCCCACCTAAATTGGGACGGTTGTCATGTATGTGAATGTTACCAAACCATTGCAAGTACATAGATTGCAGACATATAAACACGGTGCCTGCCACATGCCCTGCATAACATACTCAATAATCATACTGTCATTGGTACCATCTCCTCCAATCAACTGACAGTAACATACACTGCTGTTTGCTTTCACAGTTTTCTTGTACTGCCCACTAGCATAACACCTACAAACCACACATTTCAATTCAAGCACCAGTGCCTGTGATGATTTTAAGAAAAATCACATTGGTAATATTTGCACAGCACATTCAAATGCCAGATGCTATGTACAATGCCCAAAATGCACACAAAAAAGGGAAACCGCATGTATGTTAGTCAAGCATGGCAATTATATGCATTGCACAATACACCAAATCCACCATTAGGAGGAAAGCAAAGCAATGCACGTTTACATTGGAAACATTGCTATCTATAAATTTGGATAAATAAATAAAACAACAGAAAACTACTTCTGTACTCAAATAGCATATAACACCCATATGTCACAAATGTAAAACAATTCCACACATGTTAACATTCTCCTTCCCAATCTGTACATCTTGTTGCCCTTTTTCTCACTACACTATGACTTCCACTAATCCATTTCCAAACTAAATAGTGCAAAAACATCTCAGACCCTTCAGAAATACAGCCCAATATGTCGCAATTATCACTGCACCACACCAACAATGCTAACACTCCCAAGTACCCACTCGTATGCAGTACTGTACAATTGCACACAGACGCACACACTAACTCTTCCTACCAACAACGCCTCCTAAAATCTAAAACAATGTACTCTCCAACTGTTATTACTGTACCATTAACACACATACCCACTAAATTCCTTCTTTTGCAATTGCAGTGAAGAACCGCCTCCCAAAACCCAGTGGTGTCTCTGCTGGAAGATAAAACTCGTAAGAAACCAACTCTTCACATCCAACAAAATAAGTGCAGTACTGTGATAGTTTTCTGCCTGTTACTCAGACAGTGCAGTATTGTTTTATTGTAGCCTATACAATTTCACCCAATCTCAGAGAACTCACTTCACCCTTACTCATTGCACCTTGCCAGGTCCACTGTTTCTATTCTCAACAGAATACCTATATATCACTACCTACTAGTTTTATAAAAACAAGACTTACAATGTTATTATTTCTTCAACCAAATTAGACTGTCATACACACTGAAGCCATCCTTTTCCATAGCAACAGACACACATACCACTGCAACCTTCCCAACCAAAAGTAACAGTGGTTTGCACAGTCACACTCCTCTATGTATAACTACCTTCATATTCAAACACTCATGCACAGTACATATAAATGCATTGCACAACTTCCAAACCAACACGTTCCTTTTTGTCCAACAGACACAAGACAATGCCTACCAAAACACAACCCCATAGAAAACAACGCATAAATAGAGCAGACAATAATCAAACCATGCAAAATAGCCACCCACCTCTAGTAGTCTTTGTAGAAGAAGTTTAAACAAAACAGTTAATACAGTCACTGAGCAAAACGGAACCAGGTAGCAGGAAAACAAAACTGTGACTTATCTTCCACAATTTAAAACTAAAACTAAATCTATGAAGAAGCATGCAACTACCAGTATTGCTACCGCTACATCTACCAAAATTAACATAGCCACAAGTAAGCACTCCAAAAATTACATTTTACAAAAAATGATCCACCATGGAATCCTTCAGAACCTTATCAAAACAGGAGAAAAATCACGCTTACCCCTTCAAACTTAGCGTAGAAAATTGATACTGGAAGCCAGTGCAATGCTACTCAAAAGAAAATGCTTTATATTAATTTTAAACAGAATGAAACCACTAACAAAATGAATTACTAAACTACAAAAAGTACTTTGCAACATACACAATATCAACATAGATACCTTTGTAAACAGGTGGGTGGGTGGTTTCACACAACCAACACAGAGCCATATTTCAATGAAAAGGGATACAAACAAGAGCAAACAAACCCAATAGCCAAAAATAGCAGTAGCTGAGGGTATGAAAAGGTGGACAATACCATTATGCCAGAATAAACGCTCATTGAAAGAATATCCCCAACAATCTTACAATCAACTCTCCATTCCACCGAATCAATCCGTCCCGTCTACAAATGGCCGTGCATCAATGTGTAACATACACAAACAATCCTTCAAATCTTTGCGGCAGTTCCTCAATCAATATGTAAAAGCTAAAGACAAATAAACAATTAAAATATTACAAACCAATGACTCCTGTCCAGTGCACAAATATACAGCACTACAAGGACATTCAATAGCCTGCATTTCTGGACCTGCTTGCAAAAGCGCCTCCCATTACATCAAAATGTTAGTGACACACCATTCACCTATATACAATCTTATTCATTGTGCAAAAAGTCCCGCTTTGGCATTTAAATCACATTCTCCTAAATGGTACAGCCAAACAACTGCTGGAAGAAATAGACCACATCCAAAGAAAATTTTTGGAAGTGAACAGCACTTACAGAATCCAGTAACTGTATAAGAGAGTAGCGACAACCTTGCAGAAATCAACGTTCTGTTACACACGTACATAAAATAAATAGCCAAGTTTAAAAGCACATCTGCTGAAGTACCAAACCAAGTACGTGTCTGTTGTTGCAGAACTTTTTATACAAAGAGTGCCAAAACTGTAGACCTAACATACACAATAGAAGACAATGAGGAATCCCAATAGTTTCAATTAGCTCTCTACCTCATAGCACAAAACAAATACGACATTACTAACCCCTCAATACTTTGCACATACTGCACTGGAAAACTTAACAACAACCAAATGCCTTCAAAGGCTATTAGTAATAACTTGGACCTATTCCCACTTCCAAACCACTCCAACAGCTTCATTTGTATGACAGCATTATAATCCAAACAGTGCACCCATTTCAAGCAATAATATGCATTCAACCGAAAACAGCCAAGTTGCCTACTCCTGAATTTCTGAAAGGCATTCATGGAAAAGTAGTTTATTTGCCATTAGATCTTAAAGAAAATGTAGACACTCTGGGAGTGCAACAGCCAATAGATCAATCTTTGATTATCCTAGTGAATGGTATACCTACAAAATACAAACATATTTGGCAGTAACTAGTAGACTTAAATAAAGTTAGAGAAGCCCTACATTATCTTAAAGAGAACAATGAATACTAGAAAGAAGAAGCATTGAAGAAAACCTGAGAGAAAACACAGAAATAATTCAGGATTCCTCATCAACTGGCCAATTTCAACTTCTTGATCCTACTACAGCCTCCATTATTTTAGACCAATATAAAATTCACCCACAGAACTCCAAAGACACCATAGACGATGCACTAGAAACATATCAAATGCAGAAAGCCAAAGGATCTCCAATCAACATATGGGAAAAAAGTGTATAAGCACAAGCCTTTTACCCCACTCCTACTAGAAAAGGTGGAAGATATGATGAAAGAAGCACATAAATAACAGCATCAGAATACCGCTGTTTATGAATGTATTCTGAAGACCCCAGATTCAGACAAAATGTTGAATACATATTCCACCTCCTCTTTGAAAGTGAACTAGCAACTCTATTTTACAGAGTTGCACACACATTGAAAACAGGTGCCAATTTTTTGTTAAACATGTCTGCTATGGAGCTACTTCAAAAGGTGCAAGAGAAAGATGAGGTTTTACAGTCAAGTATTACAAATCTCTTGGCAAACATGCGTGGTACGAAAGAATACTGGTTCTGACGTCATGCAGATATACGATGTATGCTACGCAACCTTGGCCCTCCCACATGGTTTGTCACTTTAAGTTGTGCAGAGTATGCATGGGAAGACATGCACAATTTCCAACACATTGCAAACGAAAGCAAAGCTGGAATAGACATGAAGACACCAGGAGAACTCTGCTCCCTTGACCCTGTAAATGTGTCAAGATACTTCCAGCACCACTTTATTCAAATGCTGCACTTCATCTATAATAAAACAATTCCTCCCCTGAAGAAATGCAACACTTCTTTTGGCGAAAAGAATATCAATCCAGAGGAGTACCACGCATCCAAATGCTTTGGTGGATTAAAGATGCTCCTAAATTTGAGCAAGACAGTGATGCCACTGTTTTGCAGTTTATTCACAAATATTTCACTTGCGTAATCCCTCAGAAAGCGCACACAGTAACCTACTTGCACACATTTTGCAGTTTCAAAGACACAAGTGTGACAAGTACTGACAGCGCTAATATAAAAACAAAGGCAAATACTACACCAGATGCTGCTTTGATTACCCTAGACGAGTTTCAGCAAAAGGACAAGTGAACAGCTTCATGTCTTCTTTTAGACACAGGGCCTCATCACGACTTTGGCGGTAAACCTTAAATCCGGCGGTAGCGCTATTACCACCAGATTTAAAGGTCCGCCAAAGCAGGACTTCGGCGGATTTCTCCCCAGCTCTGAGCTGGGGGGAAATCCGCTGAAAATCCGCGCTATTACCGCCGGCGAGAAATCCGCCGGCCGTATTAGCGCGAAATTTCCCCATTGAGCCCAACAGGGAATGGGGCATTCCCGAATGGGCTCAATGGGGAATGGGGATTGACATTACCGCCGAACTCGTGATCGGCGCTATTAGCGCCGGGGGAGTTCGGCGGTAGGGCTAATACCGCCCGCGCTAATAGCGTTACCGTTACCGCCCAAGTCGTGATGAGGCCCACAGTGTGAAAGGCAAATCGGCTAAGAATACATACTGCATAAAAACAACTAAAGCATCACAGTACATCAATGATTACAATGCAATCATTTCCCTCGTATGTAATGCAAACATAGATGTGCAGTGCATTGCTGACAATTCCACTGCAGTTGCATAATATGTCACAGCCTACTTAACCAAAGCTGAGAAAACAGACCTCAAAAACCTCTGGGATGACATATCATCTGACAAAACACTTTCACAAAAATTGTACAGCTTTGGCACAAAAAAACACTTGCATAGAGAATGTGGCTGCTATGAAGGCGCATACCATTTAACCGACACAGCCTTGCATGGGAAATCTGAAAACATAATCTGGCTAAGCCTCAGTCCTGCTGTATCCAGAAAAAGAGTTATCAAATTGTACCAAGACATAGAAACAATAGCCAAAAATGACCCCAACAGCCAGGACATTTTTTAAAATCAATTTATTGGACACATACTGCTCAAACAGAAGTACTACTTTGGAAGCCATGTGTCTATACCACATAGTCCAAAACTTCTCATACAAAAATAATATAAAACCAGATAAGAACAAAGGTAAATACATAGTCGAAATTTGTGAGGGCAAACACAGCCTCATTAATCATATGAAGCTATCATTAAAACCTCCTCAACATAATTTTTTTTTTTTTTTCCATATTTCCCTACTCCAACTTTTTAAACCATGGAGAAAAGAAGAATATTTATTGGACACCCGTCCTTCCTGTGAAGATGCTTTCAATGCAATTGCACACAGGGCTGCCCCGACCGAGACACATGTCCCTGGGGCATTAATGTCATCTGCTGCCCCGACCAGCCAGGTGTTGGCAAGTGCAGGAGCAGATGCAGCCAACAACACCCTGGTTGTGAGTCTACAACCAGGACAGTTGCGGTCAATTACCCTGCCACAGCAGATGTTGCTATGCAGAGTCCATTCCAGGACACCCTGCAGCCACTGACACAAGTCAGGCCTTCGGTCATCCTGCCACCTGCCACTCCCACTCCCTTGGCTCAATCCACCAGTGCCACTGGCCATACTGATCAGGGCGGCATTTGCCAGCCAGGGTCCGTGCCACTATCCAAGGTTGCACCTGCAGCACAGGCTGGGACCCCACACACAGCCACGACCTCCTGCATGTCGAGGAAGAAGCCTTTCTATGTGCAGGAACTGGACTTCTTCGTGGAATACGTGCGGGACCACAACCGTGACATGCTATTGGGGCCTAATTGTCAAACTACGGCTGCCCATCATGATTCCCACTGGAAGCAAGTTGCGCAACATGTGAGTGCATTCGGCCATGAGGTGCGCACTGCGCAAGAGTGCAAAAAGCGTTGGAATGACCTCAAACGCAGCGCTAAGTCAAAGTGTGCCTCAAATTACAACATGACTCTGCTGAGTGGCAGTGGGCCGGCACCTGAGGAGGAAGACCTCACTCCGCACGAGTCACTCGTTGCGGAGTTCATTCCACCTGAATTTGTCAAAGGAGTGGGAGAGATGCAGGACTTTGATGCCCAGTCCAGTGAGTATTGCTGCGTGTTTGTCGAGGCCATGTGCGTTTTACTTGTGTGATGTGCTGTGCATGACTGCCACTACATGTCATGTGTACATGGTTCAGATGTGCAAGTCATGCAATGCTTCACTGATGCATGGCTGCTCTGCAAGATGGTGGACATGTGGAGCAGACAGGTATTGTCCATCACCACACTTGCCCCCTACTCACATGCTCGTCACCTCGATGTCCCTCTGGTCCATGCACCAGCTCACTGGCCCTTCTGCAAGTAGTCTGGGGTGTCCTTCCTCTCTGCACTGGGACTATGTCATGGCATGACTGAGGTGCATGTGTCCTCTGCCTGCATGTGGGTACTCCACATAGGCATGCTCAATTGCCCCTCCACCCCCCCTGCACCCCAATTTGACCTTTGCACTGGTATGCATAATTTTGCCGTTATGCAATGGCCTGTTCATGCCTCCTGTGTACATGCTAACTTCCACCAGCCAACCTGCCAGACACATGCAGTGGGGTACATCCTTTGTCCTTAATGCAGGGTGTCTCACTTGGACTGTGCAGATGGCAGATGCTCCGCAGGGACATGAGTGCCCTTTCATGCTCCATGTGCATTCCATGCATGCCCCTTTGTGTCCTTGAGTGGATGATCATTGTAGTACGTGTCCAGGGTGACCTACATTTTATGGCATTTCATCAGCCTTCCCATGCCCACTGTGGCTCAGACCTGCGTCCCACACATGTTTAGGGTATGGCAGTCTGTGTGGCTCACAGGCCTCACCCTGTTTATGGCCCACTGACTCTGTCCAACTGGTGTAGTGTCTTCTGCACACATACGTGTACTACTGAGGGTTCATCATATATCCTGCTTACTGTCCCATCATAATCTGCTGTGTTGTCAGTTGACTCAGATGATTCAATTGATGCTAGTCAACACTGTCTGCCAATACACAGGTCTCTGGTCATCCTTTTGATACCATGCAAGGCATCACTGCATTTCCACTTAGGCGGAGGGGTGGTTTGCTTGTAGCCATGCAACCCATTGCATGCACATTGCCTGAACTTGACCTTGCACTGCCTTCACGTTTTCTGATACACATCATGAAGTACTTGTACATGTAGATAGTGAGTAACGTACAAATGTTCTGCACTGCATCGATGCACTTCTGAGCCATATAACACCCTTCTACATGCCTAATCACTGAAGCAATGTCAAGTTGACCCGGCATGCATGGCAGGTTCTCTTTTGTGTGTGACATGTCTGCTTCGTATGTCTATGTGTGTGTGTGTTCTGTGCTTCTAACATGTGTAGTGATCTTTTTTTCTCTCTACTTTTCAGATGATGACGCAATGGAGCCAGAGGATGGTGTTGTCATGCCAGGCACAGGGTTGTTATCACTACAGCAACCCGGCACAAGTGGGGGTTGTGGGGTGGTAGACCACGAGAACACACATGTGCTACAGACCATCTTGTCTTTGGCTGGCAATGAGTCCAGCCCAGATGACCACTCTGACGTCCATCTCGAGTTGGATGTGCATCAGGTCCATACGTCAGGGGGGAGTGATTCTGATGTAGACACTCCTCTGTCCGTGACACCTGCACTGAGAGGTCAGACAGTGTTGGGACCTCTGCCTGTGGTGGATCGGGACGCAGGGTCACCCTCCACACCAGTCGCTGATGGGCTTGGGCCATCACGTCGACGGGGGCATGTAGTCATGCAGCCGCGTGCGGTGCCAACCCAACAAGGACGGCCGGTCTTTGGATCCCGCAGGTGTCAAGCCCAGCAATGCAGTGGCCTTGCACCACCGAGGAATACTGAGTGGGAGCAAGACATGACTGCCAATTCAGAATGCTAGGGGGCAGCAATGGAAAACATTGCTGTGAGCATGGAGCGTGTGGCCCAATCCATGCTCCCCTCTGCTAGGCAGGTGCTTCTCCAGCAGCGGGCGGCACAGTCCATGGCCCGCTTGCTCAGGCTGGGCATGGCGGCCTCAGACAGGGCACGGCAGGCTGAAATGTTGTCTTTGCATCAAGCAATTGCTGCTCACGCAGAGGGACACATGGAGGCCCTGAGGGCTGAGTATGAGTCCCTCAGATCCACTCTGGGTGTCCTCTTGATGTCCCAGAGGGCGCGGTCAGAGGAGAGGTTTGAGCAGCTTGAGCGTACCATCTCGGATGAGCTATGTGTTTGCCAGGAGGTGCATTAGTTGTCCAGCCAGGCCTTGCAGGAAGAACTCTGTGTTACATGTGTTACCTTGCAAGAGGAAGCATGCGTATCACGGAAGGTTCTACATGCAGACCTACGTGTCATCGCCACACAGAACCAGGCTCACCCGTCCGGCAGACTTGCTGCCGATGAGGGGCAAGGTGCAGCTAGGTTCCAGTGCCACGTCCTCCTTTTCAGGATGAACCAGTCTCGGAAGACGAGGTATTTCCCACACAGGTAGGGCTGTGCAGGCGTTGAGCCATGGAGGTTTTATTTTTCCTCAACATCATCATATGTGGGAGTTGAGCTGCACCCTGTAACTCCCCCCTCCTGGGTGCCTCCTCCCACCCCCGGGTCATATGTGGCCATTTTTGATTTTTCTTTTTAGTTTAGTTAACATTCGATTTGATAGTTAGTTTAATTAGGTAATGTAGGTTTTTTATAGTTAGTGTAATTAGCTAATATAGTTTAAAATTGCTTGTCTATTGTGCTTTCATGTGACGGTGTGGTGCTTTGTGGCTTTTGAAAGCATCCACTGTCTGTTCCAGCTGGGCCCTTCAAGCTTGTCGCATGTATGTGTTTGCAGCTTGGGGTCCTGACTCACATGTGCCACTCCTGCTTCCCTTATCCATGGGCTCGCAAGGATGGTTCCGTGTTACAGTCTATTTCACAAGGGCTTTTCACTGTCATATCTGTGGGTGTCTGCTGCTGTACTACTTGTGTTAACACCCCTAGTGGGGATTGTAGGGGTCTTATCAATGGCATTTCAGCATTAGAAATTGGTGGTTTCATGAATCAGGTGTCCATTAATTGCTATACATTGTGTTGTATGTTTATTTTCTTTACTGTACATGTGCTTGATGCACTTCATGCTGTAGAAAGTGTCCGCCACCCTTTGCCTGTCAAAGTCACATTGATGGTGGGATGCAATCTGATGTACGTCTCTGACATGGTCCAGTCACAACCAGCATGAAGAGGCACACACCAGGGACTTTCCAGCATTAATTCTGTGTGTTGTTCCCTTTCTGCAGGAGAATGAGCCTCCAGACCACCTTTGCCGACAGACATGGGCCAGTGTACGTCTGGCAGCTGGCCACGTTCGGTGGTGCAGACATGTACATGTGTGCGCTAGCAGTGCCACAGGACTTGTGCTCATACATCCAACAGAAGCAGACGTGTTTCCAGGAACTCCAGGCAAGGTGAGCAGCACAAGGGGCACACACCACAGTCAACCTTCCACCAGGCTTGTTGCACATGCATGCTAAGTAGCGCCACTGACGGTGAGCTTGGACAGTTATTGGTGTTGGAGCGCACAATACAGCTAAAATGAGTTGGTGGACACATGGCAAGTTGCTTTCCAAGTTGTCAGGGGCACATGCAGGGGCTGTCGCACATATCCTCCAGTCCGCCATGCTCCATTGAAGCAGAGGTATAAGCCCAGTAGCATTCAAAGCCGGAGAAAATAGAGCGCACAGGGACACCCAGCGAGGCACAGACTCGTGTGCAGTGCATATCATTGCATGTTCAAATTGACACATGCACTACCTCTTTTATTTGGGGGATGCCAGAACACTACTTGTACTGAAGTCGTACCTCGCTATATGTGTGTAGCTGCTCACCCTGGGACCATTGCATGATGTGTGAATCTTGACACATTGGTCTTCCATTTGCCACGCGCCCACGTGCGCCTGACTTACTGCACTGACAGTGTATGAACCATCATGTAGGGAATCTTACGTATGGGTACGAAGCAGCAGACAAGAGTGTTTGTTTGTGGAGGAGTTACTTGCTTTGGAGCATGTATGGTGGTGTGTGTGTGTGATATACACACACAGATTAGTAACTCTTACTATCTTTGCAGCATTGAACTGCTCCTGTTACCGGACCTGAGAGTGCGCAGGCAGGAGGCCAGCACTCACCCCAGAGATAAGTATCTCTTTGACTTCCATTTGAGTCATTTGGTACAATGTGCATGATGTACATGGTTTATCTGATTGAGTATGTGTTATTGTGAAGAGTAGATTTTTGTCTTTTCCCTACTTTCCCTTGACAATCCAACTCCCCTCTCCTGCCCCTCTTTCCGATTATCCAGAATACCAATGCCTGCCCAGACAACATATCCCTGACCCTCCTTCCCCACCGTGGTCTCAGAGGCCTGTGTAAGTTTGACCTTGCAGGCGCCCAGATCACGGAGGGGGTGATTGGTTCGTGCCACTCCTGCGCCTGGACACCGGAGCAGTGATACTACCCATCAGTTGGTGCTGCATCATTGTATATTATGTACCAAACCTGGTAAACATCATGTTGTAGCATTGTTTAAGTGTGCTAACTTGGTTGTTCCATCATTGTGCTTGTACATGTGCTTTGAAATTCACTGCTACTTCAAGTGTTTTTTGCTGCCTACAGGCTTTTTGCCTGGCATGTGTATTTGGCTCCTTTGAGTTCTCTTTGATTTGGTATTATTGCCAGTCAAGGTGGCCTCTGAGAGTGATAGACAATATTTACACGCAAGGTGGAAGATGGAGACAAAGGGGTAGGGTGATCCTGTGGCCAGGTAGACTTCAAGGAAGAAGCATACATACCCCAGACAGAGTTGTTCAGTAAGTCATGGTGATATGTGAATGAGAGGGGGGGTTTGGTTGTTGGACAGTTGTCTAGGCCTGCAGTGTGATGGGCACCCTGACATTGTTATTGTGGTGTCCTATGTAGATGATGTGTTATGCTGGTCAATGCCTGTTCCAGTGTTGTGTTTACCTTTCAGGTGTGAGGGGATTGGTGTGGTTTGACATGCTGGCGTGTGCACATGGGCAATGTTCACATGTGATGTGTAGAGGACACTGATGGTTACTTGATTGGACATGCATGTATTGAGTGCATGTCCCTACTGACACACACAGTCGCACTATCATTCACCACATGTACATTCACCCCTCCATGTCCAAATGTGCACACAGTTGCCTTCTGGGGACCACTGTGTCCCTGCAGCACATGATCTATGACCATTTGTGGATCCAGTACATGCATCAATTGTTTATTTATTTGTTAATTTTGTCCTTTTCATGTGATGCTCAAGGTGTGTCTCTGACACAATGGCTGGTCGCTATGCTGTGTGCTGAGCAGTGTGTTGCAGGAGACGTACACAGCACACGTATTCAGTAGTAGGGATTTTGCCTTGCCCAATGTGCATGTGAACAGGCATTGATTGTTGTGTTCATGCCACAACTGTTGGAATGCATTTGGGTATGACTTGTTTTGTGTGGGAGGTTGTCGGTCAGTCATTTCATCAGATTCCATGACAGGCGTCATTGTGTGCAGCCACTTTCCATTTATCACATGACACTTCGTATATTATTGGTAATGTGTTGGGCTTTTGCTATTGCTCGCCATGTCATGGTGTGTCAAACAAGGGTGATGTGGTTTAGGAGGGTTTGGATGACATACCAGGGATTGTGATGGCCTGTTTTGCAGGGGTGTGTGATACACACCTTGCATGTGTTCCTTTTGGTCACACATGATTGTTTATGTTTTAGTAGCTAGGGATGCACACAATGTAGCACTTCCATGGCAACATTCACAGTGTGGTAAGGTTGTGACAATTCACTGTCTCTTTGTCATCATCGATTGTCACCTGGTATGTGCCAGGCCTGTGTGCACTGCACAGGGGTGGGAGTTTAGGTGAAAAATGTAGCCACAAGCTGGGTCCGGGCTGCCTCGCCATGTGCCCTATCCCCTCCCATGAACAGCGCCTGTGCCTGTGGTTGGGGATGTCGGGGCATCACCATGTCCACCGGTATACCCTGCCGTGTAGCAACATTGTGCAGGACACATGCTGCCACAATTATCCTGCACACTACTCGGGGTGCATAGAGTAGCTGCCCACCAGAGTGGTCAAGGGAGCGGAAGCGTGACTTTAGCACTCCGAATGTGCGCTCCACTATGCCCCTGTTTGCCATATGGGCAGCATTGTATCTTACCTGGGGTGGTGCGGTAGGGTACCAGATTGGCGTCATCATGTGGTTTCTCAGAGGGTAGGCACTGTCCCCTGGAGAGGTGATAATGGTTGTGATTATTGGGGTTTGTGTATTTGTCTGTATGTGACATGCATGCATGTGCACGGGCATTTGTACTCACCTAGGAGCCATGTGCCGCCATGCTGCCCAGCTTCCAGGGTCAGGCTCAGGACGGACATTCTGTATATGAAACTGTCATGGGTGGAGCCTGGGTAGTTTGCATAGACAGAGGTGATGATTCCCTTTGCATCGCATACCACCTGCACGTTGATGGAATGCCAGTGCTTGCGGTTTCGATAGATGTGCTCAGTGGCCCAAGGTGGACGTAGGGCCACATGGGTGCAATCTATGGCAGCGAGCACTTTGGGGAAGTGTGCCACCCTGTAAAAGTCCTGGACTACGGCCTGCCTTTCTGCGGGTGTTCTGGGCATGTATATTTGCCTGCGGACTGAGGGGCGCGCAGTCATGATTACCAACACCTGGTGTAGGCAGCGTGACTGCGTGGCCTGTGAGACCCCCCCGACTATGGCAGTAGTCCACTGAAATGACCCAGTGTCCAAAAAATGCAGGACATTGAGCACCTTCTCCAAGGGCCCCAATGCTTGGGAGCAGAGGGTGGGGGATGTAAGGTCATCTTCCCACTCCCTGACCAGGTCTAGGATGATACGAGGTTGGAAACATATACCTGCCATAGACCTGGTCGTCAGGCATCCCAAAAAGGCTAGTCCGGGGGGAAAAAATGCGGGCCCTGGCCATTCTCCTCCTCCTGCGGTGTCCCACCATCAGTGCTGCGACAAATGGGGCATTCTTCATAGCTGGATATACATGTTTGTTGTTTGCGCACAATTTTATACTGTGCGCAGGGTCGCTTACGCCTGCCTTCCTGTGGCAGATGTGTTGACATATGTGCACGTCTTTTTGCGTGCACTTGTTTCCCGTATTCAATTCCATGCATACGAGTTGTTCGTTTGCGTGTGAGCGTTCCGTGTATTTCCCTGCAGTACTTCTCCAGTTACACCTTGTTTTTCACGCGTTGTTCCCCATTCCACGTGTTACGCCCCATGTCCCGCCCCCTTTTTGGTGTGTGTGCCGATGTTGTGTGCTTTCCCTGTGCGCGTCGCGCACGCCGTTCGGGTTGTTGCAATGACGTGTGCGCCCGTGTTCGCCACGCATGGATTTGGCACACAACCAGTGGAAAACACGCGCAGGCTCTTCCTTGAATCCTATGCGTGCGCTGGAGTTGCTTGCTTTTTCATGCTTGCACCACCTTGTGCCAGCTTGCGCTAAGGTTTTCGTTGCACATTTGTTCCATGAATCAGCCTGTCTAACTTGTACCTGTTAAAAGTATAAACCTATACTCCTGCATATAAGTGGTCAAGCTGGTTCAGGCAAAACATTCTTAATAAAAATCATCAGCAAGATCCTCCAACAATTGACAAACAACAAGCTTTCAGCTGTTGTAAATGCCCCCACAGATATGGCTGCCTACAGCATAGGTGGTGTTACTTTACACAAATTGGTAATCCTTCCAGTAGAACAACAAAACAAATTGGACTACTACAAACTTTCAGCAGAAGCTGCTGTGGAGCCACACAGAGTTTTGAAACAAATGAAAATGCTCCTAAAAGATGAGGTGAGCATGGTCTCCAACCTCATGTTGGCTTTGATTCACCTCAGATTACAAGAGGTCCTCAATAGAGACTACGAAGAACACTTCGGAGGAAAACACATAATTGTTTTTAGAGTTCTTCAATTAACACCAGTGAAAGGTGAACCTATTTTTAAAACCTTAGGACACAAACTGTGCCGTAACACACTTGGCAGCATAGAAAATGTAAATCTCTGGCAACATTTCCAATACAGAGAACTAACTGAAAACATGCATCAATCTGCAAACCTCATCTATGCCAACATTTTGAAAAATATTCTGATAGGTGTGCTTTCTATGGAAGCACAGACTATCTTAAGTAGCAAATACATCCATGAGCTATACAGCCATAACACATCTGCTACTGATTTGATGGAACAATTAGCACAAAGAAATGTAAAATGTATGTCCTTAATGCCAACTTTAGCAAGGTGTGCAAAATTCAATGAAACAATGTTGAAAAAACAAAAGCAACCAATAGTGCAAATTTGCTGCACAGACAAACTAGACGAGCACGGTATGAGAGTACTTATGTGTCAACAAGCCACAGCATGATTAAATAGCTTAGAAAATGCTATCTCCAACACAACTGGTTTGGAAAAGATCTTAACATTGTGTTTAAACTGTAGAGTAATGCTAAAGCGTAACCATGACATAGAGCAAGGTATAGTTAATGGAGCACTTGGTACAGTTGTTGGCTTCCAGACATACCCAAGCGACAACAGCATTCAGTTTGTCAACATCCACTTAGACAAACTTTCAGAAGTTAAAAGGATAGAATACTCAACAGCCCGATTCCTTCTTTTCAAAGACATGTATGTATGCAGAGAACAGTTTTCTCTGTCTCCAGCATACGCTGTCACTATTCATAAGTCGCAAGAGCTAATCCTAGATCAAGCATTGATTGAAATTGGCAGCACAGTCTTTAAAGAAGGCATGAGTTATGTAGCACTGTCATGCCTACGTACACTTGAAGGACTATTTCTACTCAATTTTTATGCAAGCAAAGTCAAAGCTGACATTCCCTGCAACGTAGAGTACAAAGGACCACGTACCCTCTACATACCCCATCTTAAAATGTATCCTGGTCCTGAAAAATGCAAACTTTGTACAAGAAAACTAGTCTAAACACAAGTTATACATGATCTCCCAACAGTACAAGCAAACAAATTGAAAGCAGCTGTGACTCCATTAATTACCACAACCACAGAAGTATGTACTATAAAGGCAAATGCATACATAACTACAGAAAGAAAGAAAAGTACCTCTTCAAAACAACCACGCAGACTTCCATCAAATCACTCGGACAGAGAAATATCTGGTCGATTCAAATTTTCCAACACAACTTGTGTAAATTGCTATGCAAATGTAGCAATCCATGTTCTATTCCTATTGCCACCAATTGTTAAAAAACATTTACTTAAATGGCCCAGACCAGTGTGTTTGCAAATGCTAATCCTTCATAGGAATACAACAAACAATTCTGACACCATTTACAATGTCTCAGGAATAAGGCAGGAATTGGACTACTGTGCAGGAATGGTGAGATTCACTATAAACACACAGGAAGATACACAATCATTTCTAATGTACTTACTGGAAGTACTGGAAAACAAAAATATTCATATAAATGAAATCTTCCAGATTTCATTCATGTGGAAACATACATGCACTCTCTGCAGCCATGTCGACCAGGAACAAGTCCCTAACAAATCCGTTGTCTACAGATCTGTACCTAACTGTGAATTCATTCAATTAAAACAGATGTTACCATGCAAATCAGGGCACATTATGCCCTACTTGCAATTCAGATAATCGTTCAATCTTACAGATACAATCACATAGTCAATATATAATACTAATGTTTTTACGATACAAGGCAGATGGCACCAAAAATAACTGCAAGCTTACTAGCTTCACACATGGACAAGTATCACTTAGCAATCAAACCTTCACAACAGTAGGCATAATCTATCACACGGGTGGCACAACCACTCCAGGTCAATATACTGTACACATTAAAAAAAATGTGGGTGGTTTGAATCCAATGATACTTTCATTATTCTGAAGCAGAGATTACCAGCTAATCTTGCAAATGCCTACTTAATATTCTTGAAACCAAAATGTTCTCGCTGATGTACAAAAGCGGCATAACCTACTGCCCAATACTCACCAATAGATATGTAACTACAAACAAAAAATAACCTTCTGCCCTGTGAAGCTAGAACAAGTTAGGATACACCAAGTGCACTGCTACAGAGTTTTTCCCACAATGCCCCAATGATTATGTTCACAGAAACAACAACTGTGGAAAGAACACAGGGATATTGTTTCACCCATAAAAGTACTGAGTGTGAGGGTCTACAAACTTTCCGCAATAACATGTAAAACGACCAACTGTTAGAATAAGGCAGCACCTGCCTAACAATGCCCATACCACTGAAATCAATACGCACCTGAATGTAACTAAGCCCACAATATTTCAAAGACACTTCACAATACTGTAAAAGGAACTCATCCAACAAGAATAAGGTGCTTGAAGACATACCCTGCAAAACTGTGAAACTGTCAACAGTTACAATACACCAACTGCTATCTAACGGCAGCCATAAGACTGCATTTTTACTTCCAAACACAACACAATTTCAAATCCACCACCAAAAATGAAAGATCTTCTTTTCACCCTTCAACACTTATTAAGTATAAACATCCAGCATACAACAACTGCTATCTTATTGCACCCGCAGTACTAACATATTACTTCCAGCGGGGAAACTACCAAAATCAACCTTCAGCAATCATAGTCCTACAAACCTACCATCAACAACTTTCAAACTACCAACAGTTAGAATACGCCAACAGGTATCTAACTGACCCCACAATCCTACAATATTTGTTTCCAGGACTACACTACTTAGAAAACATCAACATCACTAAAACACATAAACAGAGACTTACTGCTAACAAAAAAAGGAAACAGATAAACAGTTAGAATATGCCAACTGGTATCTAACTGCAACCATAGTACCACCACTTCGAAAAGGAACATCATACACCATTTCAATTCCGCCTACTGCAATGGAGCTTATAATAGCAACACCAGACAGATATGCACCTTAAACATTCCTGTAAGTAGTGCACACTTCACTAAAACAGAGTGTGGCACATAACAAATGAATGTAGACTTTTTTTTTTAATCTTGCATGGATTTTTATTCCCACTTACCCAATGATTATGCAAAGAAACACAGGACTGAGCACATTGCACAATACACTTGTTTCAAGCATAGTGCTTCTAAAGTGCTAATTATGAGGGTCCACAAAGTACTTAAATATATCTGAAATGGAATGCAATACCACATTATCAAGTACCCACCCTAAGATGTTAATGTTTTCTTTTATCAAAGACTATGAAACAAAGATTTATTCTGCACTTCTACATGCCACAATATTGAAATCTGCAAGTGGCACTTCAATGGCATTGTACAGTTAAGAAAAAGGTGTACAGTGCCTCAACAATATACACAGTGAGTATATGATTATTGGTGGCATGCTTCTTTATAATCAGCTTATTGCATTTCTATGCACATATGTCTACAATCCATATGCCAGTGTCACATTCTTGAGTGCATGTCCGTATTGTGCTGCAGTCGTTGGGGCCAGGCCCTAGACTGTTGGATGTATGGCCGATGGCCTATGCCCTCCGGCCATGCACCCAAGAGTCTAGGGCCTGGCCACAACCACTGCAGAATAATACATCCATGCACTCAAAAATAAGCCAGCAGCCTGAGGCCCTATCCACTTCAGTTTACATACTATTACATTACTTGCACCCACTGGGAAAACTCTCATACACCCATGAATCTCAGCACAGTCCAATAAAGCAACTGCCACACACCCTGTACACTCCTCTGCACATTCTATTACAGTATTTGCATGCATTGGTCAGACTCTTTGGTGCACGGCCTCTGGCCATGCTACCGAGAGTCTATTAGATTGCCACAATCACCACAGCATAATACACACATGCACCCAACAATCTGCACACTGCCCTCAACCCACAGACATAAACCAACCACCAGAGGCCCCAGCCACTTCTGTACACATACTATTGCAGGACTTCCAACAATTCACAATCCACACTCCTACCCTAAACTGCCTGTTACCCTGTACACTTCTCTTCACATACTATTACACTACTTCAATCAGTGGCCAAACTCTTAGGTGCATGGCCTCCAGCCATGGACCCAAGACTCTAGTAGCTGGCCACAATTACACCAGCATAATACAGCCATGAACCCAAGAATCTGCCCAGTGGCCACAATCCTCAGGGCAATCCAATTACCCAGCTGCCACATGCCCAATCCACTTCTCTACATATATTATTACACTACTTCAACCAGTGGCCAGACTCTTGGGTGCATGAGCCAACCGCCAGAGTCCCTGTCCACCTCTGTACACATACTATTGTAGGACTTCCAACCATTCACATTCCACTCCCCTATCCGAAACCATCTGCATCCCTGTACATTTCTCTACAAATACTATTACACTACTTCAACCAGTGGCCAGACTCTTGGGTGCATGGCCTGCAGCCATGCACCCAAGACTCTAGTAGAAGGCCACACATACACCAGCATAATACACCCATACACCCAAGAATCTACCCAGTGGCCACAATCCTCGGGGCAGTCCAATAACCCAGCTGCCACACACCCTCTCCACTTCCTTCTCTACACATACTATTACACTATTTCAACCAGTGGCCAGACTCTTAGGTGCACAGCCTCTGGCCATGCACCCAAGAGTCTAGTAGCTGGCCACAATCACAACACCATAATACAGCCATGCACTCAAAAATATGTACCATGGCAACAACCCACACACATAGGCAAACCTCCTAAGGGCCGGTCCATTTCTTTACATATACTATTACACTACTTCATGCTAGTAGGCCATGCACCCACAAGTCCAGCAGCTTCCTACAACCATGACAGCATAATGCAGCCTATGCAAACAGCCTCATATCATCTACAATCCACTCCCCTACTGTAATGAAGCCTGCCTGCAGTCACCACATAACCTACTCGCCTCAGGACCTACCCGGGAACCACAACAGTCTTCTTCCACCTGAACAAATACATTATATGAACCATCTTTCACTCCTGCACCCTTCATCCAACAGCAGATACCCAAATAATGTCTTCCAGTCCTGTCCACCTCAGTGGATACAGCATGGCAGGCGTTTTGGAAAATATGACACACATTATGCTTCTGACCAGCCAATTAGTGATCACGTCGTATGTGCGCGGACTTCACGCGAACCTCCGGCCCAACCAGAGTCCTGTTTGCAGATCAAACCGGGAAATGGCTCTGCAAAGCAGAGCCAGATATCACTCATTTTTTGACACCTACATTTCACCTATACTGGACAGATTTTCACCAAATTTATTAAGGCACCCTTTCGGGACCAAACCACAGCTCCTGCTGCACATTTAGTGAAAATCCGTCTGGCGGTTTTGCCTGCACGTGTGAGCAAATCTTTTCTCCATTGAATCTATAGAAAATGTTGGGACCCATGTATAACTTTGCCCCCCTTCTTGAAACCTCACCAAACTTACCAAAAAATTCAGAGTGGCCCATATACTTTTTTTGCATAGTTTGGTGATGATAGGGGGAGTGAAGTTATAAGCCGTCCAAAAAGTGTTCTTCCTATGGGTTTAGCAACTTAACTATAAGTTAACCATAAGTACACGGCCGCTACCGCAGCCCGTGTAATAAATTGAAAAAACGTTGTTAAATGGACGTTATGGTTAAGTTGCACTAACAAAAACTCATGAAATTCAGTGAAATAAAGTTGTTTAAGGGACATTATGGTTACAACTAAAACCGAAAAACCCTTGAAATTCCCCAGTTTTGGTATGCTAAGCAACCAGGCAACACTCCACCTCCGTACACTGCTAAGACGAACACCCAGGACATCAAAGATGGCATCACAAATGTCATGGATGACATCACCAATGACATCACATATCTGGGCCACTTCATTTTGCTCACTGACATATGTAGGGCCACAGGATTTTGTTGTACTGCTAGAGATAATTTTACAAATTAAGATTGTTACATATGTACACATTAACCTTGTAGTATGTTGTTAAGGCACTTTCCTTAGGATTTTCCCTCTGTTCATGGTACACATACACACAAATCATTTGTGTACTTCATGATGAAGTCTAATGTTAATGTCATTTTTTGGTGGTGTTCTTTCTTTCCTCCTTACTTATGTTTCCTTGTTTGTGCCTCAGATTTGTATGCATTGTAGGTCTTGATATGTATTGTTTGTACTAACACAAGTATGTAGAAAGTGTTCAATTATTAGCTATTTCTTCCATGTTTATCATTACTGAAAACTCTGACAAGCTACCATTCATTATTTTACTATCCACAATTACCAAATAAAAAATATTGCACTTCTATGGTGCATGCTGCAGCCATTGCCTATGTGTATGCATGATTTGGTTCCTGTATTAACAACAATACTACAATATTTTATTTTGTTGAGATGAGTACATTCTTAAATACATTAAGTAGTTCATGATAGATCTCCCGATCACCCCTCACATCTTGTTACTAACATTATAAACACAACCCATTTGAGAGACTTTTTATGACAATAAATGTAATAATTGATGTCATCAGAGATGGCACCAGTGACATTATGGTGTCATCTTTGTTGAACTGGGTGTTAGTCTTAGCAGTGCATGGAGGTGGCATGAGTTATGGTTGCTTAGAGTAACATAACTGGTGAATTTCAAGTGTTTTTCGGTTTCACTTTTAACAATAACGTTCCTTTAACAACGTTTTTCAGTGAATTCCATAGGTTTTTACTAGAGCCCCTTTAATCTGCTACAAGTTCCCTATATTATACACACCCTCCCAATATATCAGATTTGCGGTCGGCGGACAGCACGGTTGTCCGCGGATGTCGGGCAACATTTACAGGGATCGGAATCATAGGGGAGAACCAAAAAAGATGTACCCTGAACCAACAAACAGATGTACCTAAAATCATAACTAATGTTTACAACATGCAAATTTACCTTTTATTTTTACAAACACTTACGTTAAAACTACAAATAATGTTTTTATTTAACACACATTACAATGGAATGCACCAATCACACACAATAACTGTACACTTCATATAATCTCTTTACTACAACTCTGCATACAGATTGAGAAACACCAGGTGCTTATTGGACAACACATTCTCAGTAAACAGTAAGTCTATTGTATTTCTTTTTCTGTAATTATCTTTCATTATATAAACATTTGTTATGAGACAAAAGCCCTTTTTTTCTCACAGAAATGGCAGGAACACTGGTTAGGAATTGTTAGAGGAGAACTCCCCAAAAGAAGAAATGAGCGAAAATAACATCTCCAATGGTATGCAATAGATATTTTATTTGTTGACAACTACACACACCTGACTGCCCTTTCCATTCCCATCTGGTATAAAAGGCGAAGCACAAAAGCACACTTTGAGCGAGGCCAAAAGCATGAGGAAGCAGCTATTCCAGGACGGAAGTTCAAATGGAGGAGTAAGGCAGTGAGACCTGAAAGAATGTCAAGGAGGGAGTTGCCCTGGCCATTTTCAACTCAGACCCGCAAAGCCTCGACAAAAGAAACACAAGAGTGGTAATTGCAGCTGGTGAATGGTGTGACAGATGTCAGTGGTACATGGAACTCTCCCGCACTAATAGCCAGGGTGGGGAGACACGGTTGACATTATGGTACAGTCCTCGACTCCAGTGGCAAAAGAAATGTCAACGAGTACAGCACAGCCGCTGAGTAAGAAGAACTTGATAGTGGGCTGACTGTGTTAGACTTAAGGTTGCAGTAGCAACAATAAGAAGATTAAGTTGCAGAGGTTTTTTGTGAATGAACTTGGTATCAGAGATAGAGTGGTCCAGCGCCCATGGGTGCTCATTCAAAGGTCTCTTGCTGGTACCACTCTCCTGAACAAAGAGACTATATTGAAAACTCCAAGTACCAAGAGGCCATAGGAAAGGCCAATAGGAGTTGTCAAGGTCATCATACAAGGGTCAAGCCAAACCCCTTGTACAATCGAAGGTCCTTGACACATTGCAGAAGTTTTGTGAATTGGAGAATTGTGAGTTTGCGCCAGGCTGAGGGGAACACCGTGCAAACTGTGATTTTGTGAAGCCCACACTTGGCATAAGCTAACAGAGGGACCCAGCGAGACGAGTTTGTCCTTAAGAAGTCTCTGTTTAAATTGGCAAGTGCTTTGGGAGGTTGACACTGAAAGAAGGATCGGACCTGGCAGAGGGGGGTCAAATGGTGAAGGGTAATAACACGATGTGAAGGTTAACGCAAGGAACCTTTTTTTGTTGTTTTGGCATATCAGATCTTCTGAAGCAAGAGAATTTGCATTAGAAGAGAATTGAGGCCCTGAAATAAAATAAAAGGAACTGTAAACTCATGCAAAGAAGCCCAGGATTGTGCTGTGCTCAAGCCTTGTTCCGTGCTAAAAACGTGGGGAAGGGAGACCCCGGGCCATAAAATCCTGATTTATCATTTTGTGAGCACATCTTTCTTTTCTTGTGAACATTATCCCACACTATTTGTAGCATAGTGGTAAGGATTGCAATAGGTTATTTAGTATAGGCCCTTTTTATTTCAATGGACTCTACTAGGACTGTATTATTATTATTTGATGGTCGTAGTTTTCTCCCCTCTTAGATTTAGATTTAGATTAGGCATTTATCTCACCCATTTTACAGTTTAATACACACCCTTGAACTGTGATACTTGTGTCTGTCTTGCTTTGATACCATGTCTTCCTTACACTATCCAGGAGAGAACATCTGTTTGCAGTTTACACATTTCTGCTTTGCTGCTTTGCAGATCTATTTTGTGGACAGCACTTGCTTCTTAAATGCTGTGCATATTGGAAACCATGGCATCTATAATATCCATTGCTTCTACCCAGCCACCCCCACCACCACCGTCACCATCATCATATGAAGGACCGGGACAGGGGAACAGGTGCAGTGCTACAGAAGAGGAGGATCAAGAGGAAGAAGAGTATGAAGTGGAAGAAGTCCCTGTCACCAGTACTCAGAGGGAGTCCTGGGTGTGGCAATCGTTTACGACCATTGGAAATGTCCCAAAGGCTTGTGCAAGCAATGTTCGATGAACTGAGTACAAACTTGTACTCAGTCACAGAAAACCTGTCTTTCATTCCTAAGGGGCAAATTCCATGATTTGCCACACCGAATCGACCCACACCCCTGCTCTGAGAAAGGCGATACCTATCTCAAATAAGAGCAGGTTCACTTCTTCCACCCCATCATCTTCATCTGCTCCTGTCACCACAAAGGATACTCCTTTGGGGCAGAGGATCCCAGCAGCGGCTTCACAGGCCATACAGAATGCTGCTGACCTTTATCTTTAGAGGGTCACAGTGCTATACATGTACTGGCAAGCACCGATCTGTCGGGGGGAGCAGTTTTGTAGTTCTTTAGAGGCTGTGATCAAGGAGCATGTGAAACACTGCCATCTACCTGATTAAGGAATGCCCAACATCTTACTCCCTCCATCTGCCTCTTCGTCCCTGTGGTTGGTGACCCTTCCCACCACTACCCTGCCTCTCCTGAAAAGAAAACTTGCTCAAAAAAATAGAAAATTGCTCAAAACACAAAAATAGGTTCCTTTAGCAGCCATCTTTCACAGTTAAAAAATAAAAGTGAGAAAAAAAAGTCACATACCCCTCTGCAGCCTGCATATTTAATTCAAGGCATGGGACAGTTGAACATCTTAATAGTTTTGCGATCAAAAAGGGTGGCTCTTAAAATAATTTTCTTTTGTGTTTTTGGCTTTTATATATTTTTAAAACATTTCACTGAATTCCATTATTTCTCCCACTTTCACAAACACTGCTTCAAAGCATTTTGAATGTTTTCCACAAAAAGATTACCCACATCAACAAAACTCTGTACCTTTAGAAAACATTACTAAAAATCTCATAAACACCAATGTACTAATAAAGACATACAAAAAGAAATAGCTATGTTTTAAAACACATCTGCTGAAATACCAGACCAAATATGCGTCTGTTGTCGCACAATGTTTTATAAAAAGAGCATACAAATAGTAGATCTAGCCTACAAAACAGAAGACAATGAAGAATCGCAGTGGTTCCTAGTAGCTTTATATCTAACAGCAGAAATTAAATACAAAATGACTAACCCCTCAACAGTTTGCACGTTAAGCAACACAAAGCATAATATTAACCAAACACCATCACATGCTATAACCAATAACTTAGAATTTGTGCAACGTCAGAAAGCTCTCCAACAGCTTAACTTGTACGAGAGCAGTATCAGACAAACAGTGCAACTATTTCAAGCTATAATACGGCATCAACCAAAATCAGCCAAATTACCACCATGAGTTACTAATGGGCATCCGTGGCAAAGTAGTTTATTTACCATTAAATCTTATTTTCTTTTCACAACAGCCAATAGATCAATCTTTGATTGTATTAGTTAATGGTGTGCCAACAAAAGACAAAACAAGTGGCAACAACTCCTTGACTCAAACAACGTTAGACAAGACCTACAACATCTAAAAGAAAACAATGAATACTACAAAGATATAAACATAGATGATGACTTAAGAGAAACCACCCAAATTATTCAAAACTCATTTTGAACATGTAAATCATGTTACTGCAGCCTACATTTTAGACCAGTATCAATTCACCCACTACACTCCAAGGACACAATTTACAATGCATTAGAAACATACCAAATGCATCAAGCCAAAGGATCCCCAATGAACAAATGGGAAAAAAAGTGTAGAAGGCACTTCTTTTCCTTTACTCTTTCCTACAGGAAAAGGAGGAAGATATGATGAAAGGTCCGCACAAACTAGTGCATCAGAATATCACTCTTTAAGTATGTATTCAGAAGACCCCAGATTCAGACCAAATGTCGAACGCATTTTCCACCTCCCCTTCAAAAGTGATCTAGCAACTCTATGTTATGGAGTTGCACACACATTAAAAACAGGCTCTATCTTATTAAACATACCCACTACCCAACTGCTTCAAGAAATAAAAAACAAAGATTGAAGTATTGCAGTCAAGTATCACTAATCTCTTGGCAAACATGAGTGGTAAAATGGAATACTGGTTCCGATATTATCCTGATGTACATTGTATGCTAAAGAACCTAGGCCCTGTCAGGAATGCAGACGGCACACCAGGTTAAATAATTCATCCTGTTCCATACCACTGTGCCGCTGCTTCAGGTTCCCATCCTAACACCTGTATTCTCGCCCTGCCAAAACACATTAAAGGACCATTTTTGCATTGTACCTCTCCTTCAAGAAAATACATAGCTGCCAAGAATCAGACCGTCTATAGCCGATGGTGGCGGTTACCATGGAAAGTAGGACAGGCATGATAGCTTCTCCACGCACGTACACGTTACGTCCTAATCACTGATTCTGTGTTTTTCCTTTTTTAACTCCTCCCGAACGTTCATTCAGTGATTCTGAATTTGTTGAAGTACGTTGTTTCCCTGCTCTTGTTACCTGAATTATCCTGTGCTCTTGGACTACTGCCTGGTTTTCTAGACTCATTTTGCCTGCTCCCTACCTGATTCCTCTTTTGGAATTATTGACTTCCTGGTTGCCGACTCGGACCTCGTCTCTGGATTCATTTTGCCTACCCTTGAAACCACCTTGTCAAGCCTTTCTGCTACCGACTTGCATTTTCGAAAACAGACTCCCAACCTGATTCCTTAGACAACGCGCTCCTGTTTTGCATCTCGTCCACGTTCCCTGAACAGACTTACTGTTTGTTTGGATATACGCTGTCCTCCTTGCAGCACTGCCATCAGCAATCACTTGGGCAAACCCGGAAGCTTTCTCCTCCTGTGTGCCCCGTACGGACTAGAGACTTCTGCATACTTTGGGGTATACCAGGAGCGTACTCATGTCGTCAGGGAAAAGAAAGGACTTCCTGCCCTTAGATGTACTCGTGCTGTCAGGAATAGTTTCCTGATCCCACAGTGCTTCTTGGGTTTTGCCATAAGTGGGTTATCCTGCAATGCATCAAGATACTCCCACCTCAGCGCACGGTAAAACCTCCCAAAACCCTTGCCCATAGCGCATATTGTAACTTGTCTGCTAAAACTATAGCATTAGGATATATTGTATCCTTGCCTTAGATTTCCCAGATCCATCCTGAATTTGATTCTGATTCATTGCTACCACATCCTTTACCACTGCTATTCCAGGATTTACCTGTGTCTACAAACAGTTTGGTTTAAACCTGTCTTGTTTTGGTTTTCCTTTTTTTGCAAGATCTGTTACTGTGTTCAGCTAACTCACCCTTTTTCCTTTCCGGTTTTCTTAGGTGATCTGCTAGTCGTGTTGGGTCCATTCTTCGAAATAATAGATCCCTTGGCATTGATTATTCTGTCCATCCACTTGGTTGTATTGTTGGGTAGAATTTGTCATCTACATATCGTGTGCAAAAACAAGGCAGATTCTGACAGGCCCACCCACATGGTTTTTTACTTTAAGCCTTGCAAAATATGCATGGAATGACTTGCATGACTTCTTACGCACTGCAAACCAGAATAAAGATGGAGTAGATATAAAAACACCAGGAGAACTCTGTTCCCTTGACCCTGTAAATGTATCAAGGTACTTTCACCTTCGCTTCATTTCCAGGCTGAGTTTTATCTGCAATAAATCTACCCCTCTGCTCGGAGAATTGCAACACTTCTTTTGGAGAAAAGAATATCCGTCCAGAAGAGCACCACACATCCACATGCTTTTGTGGATAATAGATGCTCCAAAATGGGGCCACGATAGTGGCACCACTGTTTTACCGTTCATTGAAAAATACACTACCTGTGACCTCCCTTCAGAAACCAATGATAGTGACGTACATACACAAGTGTTACATTTCCAAAAACATAAATGTGGCAAATGCTGCTGATGTAGTTATAAAAATTAAGGGACATGCTATACCAGATGTCGCTTTGGCTTCCCTAGACCATTTTTCAAAAAAGGAGAAGTAAATAGCTTGATATCTTCTGTTAGAACACAGCGTGAAAGGCAAATCTCCTAAAAATACATACAACATTAAAAAGGACAAAGCATCCAGGTACATCAGTGATTACAATAAAAT